>NC_134357.1:195602103-195902103 GCF_048569485.1 Anomaloglossus baeobatrachus | reverse complement strand
TGAATTTTGGTGGTAGTTATTACTTCAATTTAATTTTATTGGACTAGCTTCACACTATCCTCACAATGAAAAGATCAGAGAATCCTTAGTGGCAGCTGCATACTGCCAGAATTTTAGCATGTAGCATATCTATGTAGGGGATCGTTTAGCTCTAAATCAGAAAAAGTAGACATATTATACTGCGGGGTACTAATGAAAAGAAAAATGTTGGTGCCTCAGGTATTAGGATAGATTTTAGGTATAATCAGTCCTCTGAATCAGAATATGTAATTTTTTTTTGTAGCAGCTCTACTTTTTGAGATAATGAACAGCTCCCACATTTGAGTTTGGGATTTTTTCCTCTACAGGGGTATTACTATAAAATCAAAATCACATACTATCGCAAAAGAGTAAAGGAATTAGTGTGTGTATCTAAAGGTGGTGAATCTTCTCCTTGGATATTAGAGTGGATGCACTAAGTATCTCTGTTTTATCTCATGGATTGTAGATCAAAAATGAGCACTGGGGGAAAAAACAGTGGCTTCTGAGAGAACACAAGGTAGGAGGAGAAAAGAATAGAAAATAATGTAATTGCAGAACCATTAGTTGAGAGGAATAAGATCATTTTACCACCACTGCTCATCAAATTAGATTGAAGCAGTTTCCAAGGATAACAAACAAAGAGGGAAGATGCTTTGACTACATCTGGAAAAAAAACCATTTGCAGCGCTGACCATGGAGAAGCTATATGCAGGTATTATTGACAGTCTTCAAATAACAGTATGCAAGTAAGGGAATTAAACAGGATACAAGATAGTTAGAGTAAAATGGCCGCCGCACATGTCATGGAGGTAAGATATGTATCACAAAGGTGGTTAACCTCTGTGATGAAAGCCTGGAAGCTCGCACCAGTACAAAAGAACGAATAGGGTTAGTATAGCTGACAAGGGCCAGGCTTACAAGCAGTCAGAGAGATGGGTAGGACTGGCTGCTAACATATTTCTACCCCAAGGTATGGAATGGTGGACATAAGCTAAGATTTATTGAGGGCAAATTTTAGGGCAAACTTAATTATAAAATCCACCAACCAGGGAGAAGGAACCTCTACCAGGTGTACCACATCAATTTAATCAAGCCATGGCGAGATAGGGAACATGTGGTAGCTCAGTGTTTGGTGACTAAGTTGGAAAACAATGTGGAAGTTGACAAAGTGGCAGAGACGCTGTCATCTGCTCAAAAGCAGCAATGTCGAGAATTACTTCACTGGATCAGAGACTTGTTCTCACAACTGCCAGGTTGTTCTCAGGTCATAGAAAATGAATTCCTCATAGACCCTCAAGTCTGAGTGACTTTAAAGCCATATCTGATTCCCGGGGCCCACCGTGAGGTAATCTTGAAGGAGGTGAAGCAGATGTTGGACCTAGAAGTGATTGGGTAGTCTAAGAGTGGCTGATCGAGTCCCATTGTCTTTGTGCCAAATCCGGATGGATAATGACGATTCTGCAACAAGTACCAGATGAATTAATTGGGAGGCTAGGACAAGCCTGCTACATCACCACCCCAGATTTCTTAAAATCTATTGGCAGATTTCCTTTTCCTAAGATGTCAGGGAGAAGGCAGCCATTTTAAATGCCATATGGGTGTTTCTAGTATATCCTGATGTCATTTGGGCTGCAAGGAGCTCCAGCCACCTTCCAAAGAGCTATGGACCGAATCATAGCTCCCCACAAGAAATATGCAGTGACCTAGCTGGATGACATTGTGATCTTCAGCCAGGATTTGGGAAGCCATCTAGGCAAGGTCCAGGTGATATTGGATGCATTAAGGAAGGTGGGGTTTTTCCTTAACCGAAAGAAATGTGCTTTTGGGATGGAAGAAGCCTGATACATAGGCTATGTCTTGGGCAAAGGCGATAACAAGCCCCAAATGAATAAGATGGACACTATCCAGAAGTCGCCACAACCGCTCTCAAAAAAAAAGTTAGGGCATTCCTGAACATCGTGGGCTACTACCGGCGCTTCATCCGAAACTTCACCATAGTAGCCGCACCCCCTGACCGACTTCCACAAGGTCACAAAGTCGGCTATAGCCAAATGGTCTCCACAAGTGGAGACTACCTTATAAGAACTGAAGATAGCTCTGTGTAAATAGCCTGTGTTGGTAGAACCGGACTTCAATAATGAATTTGTGGTACTGACAAAAGCGACAAAGGTCGAGTTAGGTGCCATCTGTCTCAAGAAGTGAACGGCGAAGAACACCCAATAATGTATCTGGGTAGGAAACTGTTTTCTTGTAAGAAATACTCCATCAGGGAGAAGCAGTGTTTAGCCATCAAATGAGCATTGGACACTTTAAGATGCTATCTATTATTGAGGAAATTTAGGTTGGTGTCAGACTATGATGAATGAGAGAAAAAATAAGGAGTAATACCCAAGTGACCAGGTGGTTCCTAGCACTTCAGCACTTAAAATTTCATGTATAGCATAGGCCTAAGCAACTGCATGGCAATGTGGAAGTGCCGTCAAGGGTCTACTGCTTAATGGTGGAAGATACAAAGACACATCATGGAGGGGAGATATGTATCACAGGGGTGGTTATCCTCTGTGATGTAAGCCTGAAAGCTAGCTCCATCACATATAGTACTGAGAGGGTTATTGGGCTGACAACATTCAGGCTTATGAGCAGTCAGAGAAATGAGTGGGACTGGCTGCTCACATATCCCCACTGCAGGGTATGGTAGGGTGGACATAAAGAAGTCCAGGTAGATTCATTAGCTGTCTGTGTGTGGATGTAAAAATCCTCTTGTGTTAAATCTCCATGCTTGGATTTGTGTGCTGGTTTAACAGTATAGTGCCTTTGGGAGGACTATATATCCCTATATATCCTATTTTCCTGCAAAGGAAGGCCATTTACTTCCCTGGCTTGTGGCTCACTTTATGAAGTTTAAATAAACCAACCTGGACGTTTTGTTTAAAGTTGCCTCTTGTGTCTGAGTGAGCTGTATTTTTACAATAGACAGATAGATAGATAGACAGATAGATAGATAGATAGATAGATAGAAAGATAGATAGATAGATAGACAGACAGAAGGGTAGAGCGTCGGAATGGCTACCGGAGGAATCTCCAGTAATGCCAGGCCTGGATTCAGTTACCTGCATTGCAATCCGGAGCTCTCACCTGCAGCCTAGACTGATCTTAGAGTTTGCAGGACTGAACCGCGAGTGCTGAGTGATTGATTCCCCGGCGATTGTGGTTCAGTTCATGACAGCTGCGGACAGGCCAGGCTGATCTCCAGAATTCAGGTGAGAGCACCGGAGATCAGACCGGCCTGTCTGCAGCTGTCATGAACTGAACGGCAATCACCGGGAAATCAATCACTCGGCCCTCATGGTCCAGTCTAGGCTGCACTCTGGAGCTCAAGTAACTGAATCCAGGCCTGGTATTACAGGAGATTCCTCCGGCAGCGAGTCCGACGCTGGATAGATAGATAGATAGATAGATAGATAGATAGATAGATAGATAGAGGGATAGATAAATAGATAGGGGAACTTGCTTTTAAAATGTATTATAGTATCTGGTGTATTGTTATGTATTTTTATATTACTTAATTTTTCTTTTTCTAAATATGCTTTTATCAAGAGCACTCTATGCATTTAAATAGTGCAATGTAGGGTTGGACCATAATTACTATTTTAAAAGTTGTTACTAAACTACTTTAAGGTGTGCACTTTGATCAAATTTTTAATTAGGGGTTTAAAAATGTAGATACATTTCGATATAAAGTATTACTCACGTCGTTTGCATGCACATTTCTTTATCCTTTTGGGGTCTGTGATGTCGTCATGACAAGCCTTGCAATAGAAGAATGCACTGTGGAAAAACAGCACAGAGAATATAATTGAAATATGATATCTGAACAACAGACCTTAACTATTGACCACTGTGGACCGGACTCATTCTAATCACCCTATTACAGCTGTATGTAACCCTTATGTTGTACAGAGTTGTAATACACTACCTAGAGAATTCTATATTGCCCTATAGTACATTTTTATCCGTTGGATTTCATACATCACCATGTATGAAATCCAACGGATAAAAATATACTATAGGGCCATATAGAATTCTCTAGGTACATACCATCAGATGCTTTAGACTCACATAGGACTTCTTAATAAAATAAAATAAAATATATAATAAATAATAATAAAATAAAAGTTTAGCTAGTTCCACTTAAAAGGGTATTCCCATCTCCAAGATCCTATCCCAATATGTAGTATATGTAATAATATTAATATTAGGAAATGAGTCCAATTAGAAATATAGTATATTTTTGATTTGAATGTCTCTTACCTCACGTGCAGGGCATTGCAGCTTAGATATTCATTGTTACATTCACTCTTATAGTGACTGTTATTTTGTTGCCATGGATGACTAAGCTGTAATGCCCTGCACATGAAATAAGAGACATCGCTATAACAGGAGAACTGTGCTACTTTTCTAATTGGAGGTATTTGCTAATATTTTTATTATTAAGCCTACTACATATAGGGATAGGACCTTGGAGAGAATAAGCCTTTAAGTGCATAGGTTAGTGTGGCACCCCTGAGGCTTCAGTTGCCACAGGGTACTGCACCTCACTAGAGGTTCAGTATTCATTCCGGGTAAAGAGGAGGTCATCGCCGGTAAACCACCACAAGCCACAACAACACACGGTTAGATGCCCTCTCACTGGGACTGGGTTAGGGTACAGACTTGGGGGGTGGCCAACACTAATGTAGTGGACCCTCTGCTCACTAGTTCAGGATCCCGGGGGGGTGGAGCTATACAACGGGGAGCAAGGTGACACACGCACACTCAGACAGTTAGATTCTGACACTGGATAGTGCCAGACACGGAACAAGTGAGACGTGGGGAGAACGCGGTCGCTGAAAGGAGAGCTTCCTCAGGACCGAGTGCACAGAACAGGGTGCGGAGCCCTAGGCTGGTGGGCAATGCAAGTCTGGCCAGCAGAATCCGCTGGGCAGAGGACTTCAAGTCTTCTGGCCCACACCAAGCACCCGGGGCACAGCAGCATATAGAGCCAGGAGATCGGCTGGGGCCCATCACAGCAGAGTCCGGCAGTCCAAAGGCGGTGACATCTCAGGGAGTTATGAACTTTAACTGCAACCGGTGTGTCGTCCAGTCCTTCCCATGCCCCATGCTCCTTTATTAGAGTGGACTGCTACCCCCAACCTCCCTGTGGGCCTGAGCTCTGCCTGTGGAGAGCTGTATCAACTTGGCTGCACTACCACTGCCCTCAGAGGAAACCTCTTGCAGCGGCGGATTTATTTTAGCAGTGTGGCGCCCCTGACCTGGTCAGGCACCACAGAGTATTGCACCCATGCGGGAACAATGCTTCCAGGTAATCTCCAAAGGCCAGGATGAGGTGCACACACAAACATATAGTGACCAGGCCTCCCACATTACCAGAGGGGACCCTTGGGTAGCCAGAAGAGGTTAACTTTCAATTCCCAGCTGGGGGTGTGTTCAGGGGCTGGTTGCTAGGAAGCAGGGCAGAGAGAGAGAGGAAGAGGAGAGTCGAGAGGAAGAAGTTGAAGTGTATGGAGGGGGAGCAGAGAAGCTCCCGTGCAGACAGGTCCTGAGGAGTGCTGTAGCCGAAAGCGGAGGAGAACGGAGTACTGTGGGTCGGCCTGAAGAGCATCCAGAGAAAGAGGGGTGGCTGAGTACGGAGATCCCGGTATCCGAGCACCCAAGGGGAACTAGATCCCCAGTACAGGCAGCAAACCAGTCAGAGCTGCTCAATCTACAGGTGGGGATACTCCATGCCCTCACCACTACTACGCAGCGCTCGGGCCAAGCAGCAATCAGCAGGCCCATAAGGGGATAGGGCCAGAAGCCATCCCACCAAGGCCACGCTGCCGGCGGACGAGCCAGAGAGAGGGGAGCAGGGTGGTAACAGCTTCCCTGGAGGGGTCCTACCACGCTTCAAGCAAAGGACCCTCCCAAAACAGAAGGGGTGCAAGGAAGGCGAGTGGACAGCTACCCTCAGAACGGCCTCCTGGAATTCCTGGTTCCACCTGGTTATCACAGTGTCACCCGGGCATCTCACCGTGACCCCCCCAACAGTGAGTAAACACATTGAAAGACTTTTAGACTGTGTTTGAGTCATTCTGCGACTTGTGGTACTACAAACCCACACCGGGCCCTGGGGCTTGCCTCACTCTCAGGAGGCTACTATATCCGACTGCACCCACCATCAGCCCCAGGCGTCCCCTAACCTGCAGTGGCGGTCCCCACTGACCGCAATACTGAGAGTGGCGTCACGATCAAAACTGAAGATTCCCTACCTGTGACCAGCACCAGCTACGTGGAGTCCCTGAAGGTATGCACCGATACAACACCTGTGGGGCTTCACAGCAGCACACTACAGGTGGCGTCACGAATAACTACCATCCCCATCATCATTACCCGCTTTATTGACACTGCAGGGGTCATGGAAACGGGCCTAGCTGCTGTGACATCCCAAAACCCCGCACCAGCCCGGTGACGAGTACCCCGTGGGCACGTCATTAGCTCTTACACATAAACAAAAGACACTAATAAGGAACCATAACTCCAAATTTCACAACTTCTAACTAATACTTTCATTCACTGATATACTGAAAAGTATACAAAAAAATATATGAAAACAGTATAGTACAGTACTATGCAAAGGTTTTAGTCAGTTGTGGAAAAAATGCTGACACTAATGGACAGGCATGCTGCAGCATTGGCATAACTCAGGACTTTCCATGCGTCAAATACAGAGTGATAAAGATATAGCAAAACTTAAATAAGTGCACCATGCATAACCCTGCTTTTTTTCCGTACGTTTATTTGACCTTTGGCGATTGTTTTTTTGTTTTTTTTAATATAGTATGCCAACTACTGCTGTTTTTCCCAATGAGATGGAAAAAGCTTAGCACAAAAAGCTCATAATAAAAGCATAAAATACAGTTTTAAAAATGCACCAAAAATGCCCAAAAAAGTATATTTCCACAGAGTTCTCCAGGAAAGTGTGATAATCTACCAAAGAGCATGATGATCATGTTGTAAGATTTGTTGTTTTAAGAATGTAAAGAACCTATATCCTCTGGTGCAACATCATTGAGGTCAATATGAAAAAAAAACAACACAACAGCATTATACCTACCGTTTAACTTCCTTGGCATCACTTGCTATGAAGAATCCAAGCGTGCCTTCTTTAATCTTCACATGGTTTCCTGGGTTGATAATAATCCTGGGGACAAGTGGAAATGGGGTGAAAACAAGCTTAGAAATGAACTTCCCTATGAGTTCATTAACCATCCAGTCATTGGTAGAACATACCCATTATCCCCTCCAGCTAGAGCCCTTTACAGCCACAATTGACAATAACTGAGCTGGCAACAATGAGAGTGATCAGTTATCAGGCTCACTTTTAGGGTTGCAAAAAAAGCAGGATAAATATGCCAAATATCTATAACACAAATATTAAACAATGCTTACAATGGATCTCAAAATTAACATCAAAGAAGTCTCAAAATTTGTTTCACCTATGAACTCAGTTATTGTCATTGTGATTTTAAGGACCAGTGATTAGAATGGAGTCTCATTGAAAAAAATGGTAGTATCAGCTTCACATTTTATTTTATGAACCAGAGCTGCATACAATATTCAAACTTGACTACAATCAGCTGAAAAAGATAAAAAAGTAACAATCCAGTGTGGATCTGGAGAGGGAGGGGTTAATGGTACATTTAATTAATACATGAAAAACAAGAGCAGTAGTGAAAGCTGCATTTTGGAGCTAGGTTGTATTCTCTGTTTTTACCTTTAGGTCTATAAGTAATCACTATCTCATACTGAATTCACAGCCTGGACTAAATGTATTAAACGTTTTTCCTGAACCCCTGGTTTAGTGAATTAATGTGGAAAATGAAATGTTGATTTAATAAATGTGTAATACAGAGTAAAATTAGATTTTTGTTTTTTTATTTATTTTTTTAAATCAATTGTGAGTTGATTTAAAGGGTTTTCTGGTCTTCAAAAATTGTGTTCAAGTTGTTGAAAATACAGAATGTTTTGTCACTATTGTTTAAGCATTGTTTACATGTCATTGTAGGGCAGTCTCATTTGCAGACACATGCCCATGCTCCTGGTTTTTATCTCCTGCTTTTATGACATCTCATATTCTGAAAACAATGTTATTTTCTCCTCACTGAAATTTTGAGAATCGCACATTGCGCCTTATGCTTGCTATCTCTCCTCTTACCTCGTACTTCACCCTATATTTCTGAATTTGAAGTAGGTAAATTTCATATGCTGGGCCAAAGACTTTGTATTGTGCAAAGTCCAAGTAGAATAGCCATGTCTAAAGGCCCAGGCGAATTTGGATCCATTAACGAGTGTTGGTTTCCTGGCCCATCGACAAATGTTCACAAAACATGAATGAGAGTATTAATTGCTAATATAATAGTTCTGTAAGGCTAGGTAAACATTTCCGTCAATTTGTAACAATCACAATCCGCGGCTCTGGTAAACAACGGAATCCGTTTGGCGGATTCCGTTGTTCCCATATACTTGTATGAGCGGCAGATTGTGACTGATGATGCTGCATTGCATCATCCGCCCGACTGATCAGTGGTGGCACGACTGTCCATCAGACGACAGGAACGCAGCATGTAGCGTTTTTTGAGCAGCGGAATCCTTTTGATTCCGCTGCGCATGCTCTCACTCGGCAGCCGAACGATCATCTGATAGCCCGGCAGCCGCCTTCTGTGAGCGATCAGCTGATCACCCAGCTGCTGTGAGCAATCGACTGTTCACCCGGCGGCCGGCTGCTGTGAGCGATCGGATGATCACCCGGCGGCCGGCTGCTGTGAGCGATTGGCTGATCACCCAGTGGCCGGCTGCTGTGAGCAATTGGCTGATCACACGGTGGCCAGCTGCTGTGAGCGATCAGCTGATCACCCGGCAGCCGGCTAATGAGAGCGATCAGCTGATCGCTCTCATTAGCTGGCCGCCAGGAGGTCATCTGTTTGCTCTCAAAAGCCGGCGACCGGCTAATGAGAGCGATCAGCTGATCGCTCTCTCTCTCACATTTTACAACGGAGTCCGACAATGAATTCTTATTCTTGTCATCCGTCATACAACGGATCAGTCACAAGTGTCAAGCAATGCATGTGACTGATGAAAAACAACGGAAATGTGAACCTAGCCTAAGTAATACATCATCTGTTCAAATGGAGCGCATGTGCTGCCGGCAATGATTTTTTTCTATCCTGACATAAGGGATCTGTTCACCACACATATAAATGTCTTGCTCATTCGTTGGGTGATCAGCAGCAGGTTTACACTAGCTGATTATTGTCAACATCATACACTGACCAATAATCAGCTTGTCAAAATGGGCATTTTATGTTTTGTCTGTAAAGACACCTTGTAAAACAGCAAGAAGCTGTAAATAGAGGCAAAATATAGGAAAAATATAGGGGAGTGAAACCGTAATCCTTTATATTGGTGATCCCAACAACTGCAATCCCACGTCGTATCAAAACGACTGTGCTGCATGGGCTGTGCCAGACAATGATAAACTCTGGCTCTTTATGAGCTATGGGGGCATTATTATGCAGACATAATTTATTTTGTACTTTCTATAAGGTCAGAAAACCCCTTTAAATTACTCTTTTATGTTCTAGCTTTCAAAGAAGGAGGCAATTTTCGCACTTATAGAGGGCACTAAAGCTTTGTAATTATGTTGTGATTGTAGGATTTACTGGTCACAAATCTCACAAATAGGGTGGTTAAAGATAGTGTATCAGCCCACAATGACAGTAAAAAATAAGTACATAGCTTTGTAGGGAGTATAGCTCAAATACAAACTGCACCTGTAGTTTTATAATTGCAGCCTGCATTCTGCAGAACTGGAGGATTAATCAAATATGATAATTAGGGTTTTTGTCGCACCATTGCTTTGGCCAAAAGGCTCAGTGCACTGTGTAATTTCCCTTACAAGGCTATGTGTTTTGTCTATCCTGTCAGTTTGGGCTGACAGGCTCCCCTTTAATGGAGACACACACCTAAAACAAACATTTTTACAACCTCTGACTTATGTAGGCAGAAAGGAGTGAAATGTTTTTGTTACATAGTGTTTTCTTTACCATTCTATCTTGTCAGATAATTTATATAGTTGACAGATAGTTCTTATTTTTTTGATGTGCAAAGAAGTAAAACTTAAAGGGATTGTCCAGGCAAAATAAAACATTGCCCAGGGTACTAGGTATGTAAAATATAATAAACTCAGTCATACTCAACTACCAGCACTCACCTGGAACCAGTGCAGTCAGCTCTGTGGTCTGCCCAGAGACAGAAAGCGGTGATGTTACTATTGTATCAGCCGCTGGTCTGCAATGGCCTGTGATTAGCTGCAGTGGTCATGTGACTTTGCGCAGTGTCTCAACATGCAACATCCAATGACGTGCTGCTCAAAGTCATCTGAGCACAGCAGTCCAGTGGCTGGTGGAACAGTGATATCACCGCTTCCTGTCTCTGCACAGACTATGAAGAAGCCTGCATTGGGACCAGGTGGGTGCAGCTAGGTGAGTATGTTATTTTTACATATACAATCACTTGGGCAGGGTATATTGTGGCTGGAAAACCATTTTAAGATTGTGGGTGAAAGTGAAAAATAGTGGTCTCCCCAACTATTATGTGTCATTTGAATGCCCCTTAAGGTTCCAAGGCCCAAGCCCCATGACCTCTGTACCTGGTGCAAAGGTTAGATTTTCTGTAAATCAGGGACACTGTGCTAATGTCATTTGTTAGTTTATAATAATGACTTGATAAATGCTGCCATAAATATAAAATTACTATGTAGGATCTGACTCCACCACAGTTCACTGCTGTCTTGTTTTCACCACCCAATAGAATTAAACAAAGTATAATGAAATCATAACCGCCTCAAAGAATCTCTCAAATAACCTTATTGGCGGAAAAGTTCAATATCACCATGTATTCAGAAATGAATGAACTTTTGTGCCATAAATTGTGGATATTACTCCTAATCTACCTGTTACCTTTTAACAGTGTAATGCAGTGCTGACTGATGCACCACCAATTCATTAGTGTAACAATATAAGTATTGATACATAGGCATAGACACAAGCAATAGCACATGTAGGACTTCTGCCACTTAAATTGAAAGAGAAAATGGTACAGGACAGCTAGCAGGTAATTCTGATTATTCAGAATTGGTCTTTGTAGAAATAGGCTCCACTTCTATAACATTGTAATGGGGTTCTGATGGACAACACATATTTTGTGACCTACTGTAGACACATTTATTTATATTCCGATGTTTGGACTTGTCCCTCGGCAGTCTGTCTTATAAACAGTAGAAGGATGCTGTGTTATAGACAATAAAAGCTTATCCATTAGCAATAAAGCACATTGCCGTATCATGCTTCCATACAATCCATTTTATGCCATCCATTTCCATAAGGGAAGTTCTGCGATGTATTCCCTCCTGTCCGCAGCACTAAGCTGCACCGTACAAGGTGCTGTCTGTCTGGCTGCCACATCTATTTGACAAGGAGCTACAAGACATCCTGGCAGATGATAAATAGCTCTTCTCATTTCTAGAAGTTTGATAGATCTATCAGGTCCAAAGGGAGAACCAGCTATTTAAATCACAGTTCATCGCTGAGTGTAAAGATAAATTGGCCTGACAATTTTTCACTGAGGCAAGGTAATCCTGCATCTTTCCTGGGATGCTCATTAAGATGGCGGAGGACAATTTACAAAGTGCCAATGCTGTCTGAGCAAATGTATCGGTTTCATTTTCATCTAGTAAGCAACATGCTAAGGCCAATTCTGTGCCAGAATCAGTCCCCTAGGTCATGGTCATGTCCGACTCACATACGTCAGATACTTAACCTACATTAAGAGATGGAAAACTCTGTATTGGATAAGCATGTAATAAAAGAGATATACTATATATACAGGAAGCACAGGAAGCTTTCCAGACCACTGAGTAATCATTTATTCAAATTAAGTAAAACCAGGAATATATTTTTAAGATTTTAATGCTCAATATAGGAACATTTCTTTTGTGTGTGTTTTTTTTGTTATCTTTGACCTCTTGAGAAAGTTCTATTCCTGCATCCAAGTGTCTAATATTTAGACAATTCTCCTATAAAACCTATTAGATTCAAATAAGCAGATAGGAGAATGGAGGAGTGGGCGGAATGGAAAAATCTTTTTATAATTCATGCAAACTGAGCAAACAAAAAATAAAACGTTGATGTTATGATCTAGTTATTCTGTACCATTGTCCCCATGCTTTAAAGGCAGGTGTAAAATGTTAATGGCAACCAATGGCATACATTTATGCATACTGTGCTTGCCACCCATTCCAAGCCCAATGTTAGAAAAAGTAAAAATGAGAAGAGCAATCAATGGATTTATTGGGTTAACCCTACTTTCATGCCTGCTAACAAAAGGTAATTTATAACAACCCAATATACTTATTATTTACCTTTTCTGCAAATCAACAAGCCAAACAAAACTTGACATGCATGCACATTCGTTACATGCCTTAACAATGTTGCATTCTGAAAGTAAGGCAGTTGGACTTCATTTAACTCATATTAGATTACGTATGGCTCTTGGTTATTAGAGCTAGGTTTAGTTCATGCAGACTAGGTGACTAAACATTTATCATCTTCAAATAGATGTGGTCAAATTAAGCTGTAATATGAAAATAAGCAATAGGGGTTAATATGCCCTCTCTATGATGGTATTAGTTTTGGCTACCAGTTGTAGAAATTTGCCAAAGGGACAAATCAACATTAAAATTTCTCTCAACTGAAAGCCAACTTATGAAAATTTGTCTACGACCCTTTTTCCTGCCATGCAGCATGAGGCTTTCACTTAGATGCAAAACTTTGTGAATAAAACTAGTTAGGTGCTGTTTACATTTAGCTACAATGCCACCATATGTTACTAACAACTACAGGGCACAATATAAACATGTGTTTAGAAAAAGCCAGAATTAGAGCCAGCTGAAAAAAACCTAAACTTCCAGTATTCTATTGGCAAGGCAGGAAAGTAGCCAAGGGTGAGTGCAGAAGCTCACTGTAGACTGTAGAGCAACAACTCATAGCAGAGAAATCCAAACACAAATCCAAGGCAGTAAGCAAAGTCCAGGAGCCCCCATATCACACAAAAGAAAGCAATATAGAAATATATCAGACTAGAAGCCAAGACTGAATGGGCTAGACTGGACACTTCAGGCAGCATTTGTCTACACTGGCCGGGTTACCTAGACTTAATCTCAGCAAAAGCAGCTGGATAACTTCAGTGATCAGAATCAGACCAAATCAATCATTGCTGTGCTAAAGTAGCAAGAAGTGACCATGTGCCGAAGAACCAAAGCCAACACAGTTTAGGTTAAACTTTCTGTATCAAATGTGGGCAAGATGAGCACAATCATTATTTGATTAGCAACAGTGAAACCCCTGAGGGTCTCAGGATTGTGCCAGAATAGGAAGAAATAAGGCAAAGTATGAGTAGAGCAAAGCATGACATTTTCTCCATAGTTGAAATATACATATTGGGTCAAAAGCCCTAATACTTGCAACTAACAAACCCAGATTCATCCATCCTAATGCCTGACGTTCATCTGACAAATATGTCTTGCGTTTCACTACATCAGCCTGGAAGGTGCATGTGTCCAACTGCTCAGTCATGGAGAGCCAATCCATGAATACACGCATGTACCGAAGACCTGTGTAGTACTGATCTGTAAACTTGTGTGGCCACCTACTTCTAAAAAATTATACATCTACAATCAAATATAATAATTCTCTAATCTATTGTTTTTCTGATTAAACACATTCAACTTTCTTGGCAAATATCATGTGTAAACGAAAAATAGTAGTTTCACATATTTGCTTTACTGTAGGGGCTTTAACATAAGAAAACTTCACCAGAAACTAATTGTAACTTACATGGCCTGGTGAGGACATACTATATCACTTAATAGGGGTTTTACATTTCATTAGAACCTGCTCTGTAATAATGAGATAATTGCTGACTAATATGCCTGAAGTATACCCCGCACAAGCTAAAAAGTCATCTCTACAGACCGGTACGTGCTTCAGAAAGGCTCAGTCTCTGATGTGAAGACCGCACGATTTCTGAACGTTCTAGCAGAACAGAAATCTGTGTCCACTTCACTTCACAAATTTAACAGATGATTAAATGAATCTCGAATGTTATTTTGCAGAAATATATTTGGTGAAATTAAATTGTTTTATTCTTGTTTTCTGTAGTTTATACTAAATTTAATCTTTTAGGATTGATTTTTATGTCATTCACCGTATTAGTTGTTGTTAGACTGTTTATATAAATATCACAAACCAGCTTCCGGAATTTCACTTACATTCAGAATGCAACATAAACCTTTAATTAATAGATGTTAGCGATAACCAATGTTCAATTCTAACTGGCGACCAGCAGTAGTGAATAACCCATGCTGCAGCAGACACGTGGCAGTCCTGCATATCTGACACCTCCTCATTAGCCGCCACAGTTTTGCTTTTTAAGCACTCCACATGAACAAATCATGCAATTACAAATGAAAAAGCTTCATAATGCAACTCCCTTTGTTGCAATAACTTCTCTGCAGTTATCAAACTTGCAGGAAGTTTCTGGTGGAGAATCCCAAACCACACCAATAAGAAAGGACAAACAGATGAAGACCGATAAAACACTGCACACAGACAAGACAAACCACAGAGATGGGCAAGAAAGCAGCCCGCTCTCTAAAATTAATCAAGCTGATGGCAAAACAGATTAAGTTTAAGACAAAGGCTAATTAATGAGATGGAAACAATTTGAATAGCAAGCCTTCAGAAAGGAATCGGTCAAGGAAAATTACCTTGGTAAGGTGAGCAACTGACATGAGGCCATGAAGTGTCACCTTACATAACTTCTCTATTAAAGGGAAAATAGATGCTACTTTGGTCTTAAAAGTGTCCTGGATACTAGGTACCAACTACGGTATATCACTCCTCAATTACCAACAGAATAGCTCTAAACCAATAAATCACCTGATAGTACCACTTAGTTACCAGAAAATAGAAAGCTTGCAAAGGAATCATCAGGGATGGGAACAATTTCACTAAATGTTAAAGACTGCTTAATATATAAGTTTATCAACAAAATGTCAATGTGACACTTAGACATTATGAACTGAAAGTATACACTTTGGTCTCCCTACATGTGTTAAAGGGAATCTGTTACCAGTTTTTTGCTACCTCATCTGAAAGCACCATAATGTGGGAAAAGGGATCCTGAATCCAAAGATATATCACTTAAGTTTCCTGGGTGCAGCTGTTTGTGACAGAGTTCTTAGCTGAAGGATGAGGCAGAGTTGAGAAAGCTAAACTGCCCACACCAAGCTCTATATGTACAAATAACACCAAAATTGTGTCACACAAGGGGATATGGAACGTAATATCTAATGGTGACAATGCACTACTGTACTCCCCATATAATCAAAGGGAAAAAGGCTATTAGAACCAAACGTATATACCCCTATAACAAGAAAATAGCCAATACACAATATAAATTATATAAAGTTTATTAATACATAATAAATAAAAAGCAAGGTACGAAGTATTGAAGATGTGCAAAAACAGCACCACAAAACGGCACAGCAAGGGACAATAGAAAAATATCAATAGAAAAATATCTCAAATGGCAGTGAAAAGCACCACCAAAAATATGTATTTGCATATAGTATGTGCACAATAATACAAATGTAATAACAAGGAGAGTAAAAAAAGCCAATAAATACTAAATTACTACAATAAAATATATGAGATATTAATCAAGGATTGTGCACACTCAAATAATTAATGAGTATCTGTATATCAAAATGTGTAATCGAGTGAAATACCAACTACAAGACGAGCTAGTCACTAAATAGAAACCAGCCTGATAGTGCTGCAAAGTGCTGACCACAAGATATGATAAATATATGATATAATATATAAAAATATATTCCCAAAATTGGGCGTATATAAACTGTATAAAGTACAAAATTATATATATATACATATATATATATATATATCAGTATAAGTAGTGTCAACAAAGTGCAGAGTAATACAAAGATAATTAATCAAAGATAAATACACCAAACAATATGATAACAGAACAATAAACAGGCAGATCACAATGATATATAATGATGGTAAATATTTAAATGAACAAGTGTTTACCTGAAGGCATGTCCCACTATTGCCATGCCGATACCAGGACCCTACACGTGTTTCGGCGTGTAGTCTTCATCAGGGGGGAGTGGTCACCACCATTTACCATTCTTACATATTACATATAAATTGTGCTCTGCCTATTTATTGTTCTCTGTTATCACCCTTTTGTTGCTATAGCACACACTTACTAGGTTACATATTGTTTGGTGTATTTATCTTTGATTACTGTGCACTTTCTATTGATTTTTTACTATTGTCCCTTGCTGTGCCGCTTTGTGGTGCAGTTTTCGCACCACCTTCATTACTTCATACCTTGCTTTTTATTGCTTATGTATTATAAAATTAATATATTTTATATTGTGATTGTCTATTTTCTTGTTATAGGGGTGTGTATATATATATATATATATATATATATATATATATATATATATATGTACAAAGTCTATTGACAGTAAGCTGCTTATCACAGAAGGGGACAAGCACTTGCAAGAGCTCCAGACCTGCCAGTGATAATCAACTAGTGATAAAACCTTAATTATACGTAAACAACAGCACACAGTGTGATAAAAAAACACATTTCTTATTTCTGTGTTTTAACTAGGGATGATCAAATACCTCAAATATTCGGCTTCGCGAATATCCGACGAATAGGTCGCTGCTATGCGAATATTCGATGTGCAATGTAAGTCTATGGGAAGCCCGAATAGTTCCAAATAGTTGTTATTCGGGTTTCCCATAGACTTACGTTGCGCATCGAATATTCTCGAATAGTCGAAAAGCAGCAACCTATTCGGCAAATATTCGAGAAGCCGTATATTTGAGGTATTCGATCCCTAGTTTTAACCGCTATCTCAGATTGTCCTCAGATGACATAGCAAAAACCTGTACACATAATCCCTTTAAGTCACTAACTGGTTACAAGGACAGGCAATGACAACAGTGAATTTGGAAAAACGTAACCAGCGTTAGGTCAATGAGGACCCTTCAATGGTATTGAAAATAAAAAGAATAGTTGCTTGCATCTCAGAATCTGAGAAGTTAGCACTACACATACCACTTGTCCACCAGGAACATTAAAAGAACAATATATTTGTGGCTCAGCATGGACGAGGCAAAGTATATTATATTCAAAGTCTGAAAAGCAGTACGTGGTGGTAGTGCTTAGTAACGATCTACATGTGGATATCAGTGTAAGGCTACATTCACACATCTATGTAACATATCCTAGTACTGTCTGTTTTTTTCTCAGACAGCACACTTATCCATAGTTTCATTGATCCATATATATCAGCTTTAGGCTAAGTTCACACTAGCGAATAAAAAATCATTACATTTTCATCCAAAATCCGCATTTTAATGTGTTAAAGAATTTCAATATATCCATAAAAATCTTATGCTATATGGGTGATCCGAATGGGATCCAATATTTTTTGCACACCCATACACGTGAATGGGTGTGACTCATGAAATATGGAGACAAATGCATGCTGTGATTTTTTTTAAGATTATAATCGGTCGATGAAAAAATGGTCGTCTGAATAACTCTTTTGGTTAACATTTGTCTGAGTGCTGTCAATTGTTTTCACAGACAGCAGTCAGACTGAAAATACGGCCATGTGAATGTAGTCTTAAAAATGGCTTCATGTCTCCTATCTGTGAGACTCAGAGCATGTCCTATTTTCATCCATTTTGTGGATCATACTTGGCCATTAATATCTATGGGGATCAGTATAAATGGATGACACACTGAAGACAGACTCTGTACTTCAGTGTTCCAACCGCTTTTAATCCATTTTAACTGACACATTATTAAGAGTCAGTGGATAAAGAAAGTTCACTCTGCCTGCTTCAGTGAAAAAAAAAAATGGAAGCAACTAGGAAGCAACTACGATGACGATGATGATGGTGATGATAACACTCACGTGAATGTGAAAATGTAGCCTTAAAAGGGTCTTCCTACTATAGACATTTATGACATTTCCTACACAAATTAAAGTCAACGGGGTGCTAGAAAAACTTAGCAAATTCAATTACTCCAACAGACTTAAAGTGGTTGTCCACTACCTTAATATTGATGGCCTATCCTTAGCTAAGGTCATCAATGTCTGATCGGTTGGGGTCTTACACCCAGCAACCCAGGTGATCAGCTGTTCTTGGTGCCAGTGGGCGGAAATGATCAGTTCCGAAGCTGATCTGTATTCTGATAGTGGTCGTGCCCACTGCACATTCACCTACTGTTCAAATCAATAGGAGGCGGATGTGCAGTATCCTGCCGTGGCCACTATCAGAAGACGGAGCAGCTTCAGAACTGAGCATTTCTGGCCACCTGCTGCTGCCGTTGGCACCGAGAACAGCTGGAAGGAGGGGATGCCAGTTGATGGATAGCAGCTGATCAGACATTGATGACCTATCCTAAGGATAGGCCATCAATGTACAAGTAGTAGGCAAGCTCTTTAAAAGAAAAGAGCAGTAATCATGTGTGATAACTAGTCTGTTTAATCTCCATCTGGATATATCAAAAATATAGCAAAAATGTCCTCAATACATGGGTGTGTTCCCAAAATTGGGACATACGACTATCATAAACTTTTGGAGTATTCTAAGGAAATGCCATAAATGTCCACAATTAATTGTAGTGGTTACTGAGTGTGTTAATATGAGTGCACAGACAGTGTTCATTTCAAGTTCCAGATCTTTAATAAAAAGAGGGCCTCAGTTTATAAGACGGCGATGCTGACATCTACGGTAAAACACGTGACTGTAAAATGACTAGAGATGGGCGAATCCGCAAATGTTCAAGTTCAGTGGGTCTGGCCGGACTTGAAAAAAAAAAAAGTGTGGTTTGAGAGCATACTTGACCTGAACTTAACCCCAGACAGCAGGACAATACTACTGCTGAATTTCCACGTGGCTGTCACATTGTTTCCTGGTCTGCTCATTAAATCTCATGAAAACTACTTCCCTCGCCTGCCCTCTGTGACAGCGTTTGGGATTGGTTGCAGTCAGACTGCTAGTGTGACGACATCTGTGATTGGTTGCCCTCAAATTAGCTTTCTGGGTTCCCAAAGTGGAGTGTAAAAATAAATAAATAATTGGAAAAAATGGAGTAGGGTCCCTCATGTTTTGATACCTAGGGTAGATACAGCAGACAGCTGGAGGCTTCATACCCTAGCTTTGTGCATTATCTTGGCTGCGTATCAAAATGAAAAGGACCCCACAAGGCTTTTTTCTTAATTATTTAAACAAATAATTTCAAAAAACGGCATGCAGTCCCCTTCAATTTTGATATCCAGCCAAGATAAATCAGACAGCTGGGGATCGGTATTTTCAGGCTAGGGAGGCCTATGGTTATTGAGCCCTACCCAACTTAAAATTAGCAGCACATAGCCACCTCAGAACTGGCACCAATCATGGTGCTTACCCGGCTCATATCAATTGCCCTGGTGCAATGATAATGACAGCTGTAATTTGTCAAAAAATCCCAGTTGTAACAAGCCTGAGGTTAGTAATGGATTGGGACCTATGAGACCTCCTCATTACTAATTGTGTAAGTAAAAAGGAATAAACACAAAATACAGAAAAAAGCGTTTATTTAAAAAACAAACAAAAACATCCTCATTCTCAAATGTGAACCCACCTAAGCATCACTGCAGGTCCCATGTAATCCACATCACTATGTCACACAACGATCCTGACTCTGATACATCCTGAGATTGCAGTGCGTGGTCACATTAGAAAACGTGATCAATCACTGTGGCCATAGGGACAGACTGACAGTGCCTTAGCTGTGTGAGCGGTGACATCAGTGAGTTCACCTGAGGTTACAGCTAGCTGTTCCCATGGTACCCTGGCTCTGACCTCAGGTGAACTCACCTGAGGAGAACTCGTTGAACTTAAATCTGGTAATCCAGCAATGAGTTCAATGAGTTATCTGATTAACTGGCACCATTAAAGTCAATAATCTGGTAATCCAGCAGCATTGAACTTCATGATGAATCCCGGTAATTCAGGATTGAGTTCACTTGAGGTCACAGCTGAGGTACCGTGGGAACCTCAGCTGTGACCTCAAGTGAAGTCATTGAACTCAATGCCAGATTACGACTATGTGCGTAAATTGAGTATTTGGTTGCAGACATTTCTGTACCAAACCTGCATCTCCTGGCAGAAAAATGCATCAAAAACAGCTCCGACTCCCTCAGTGTGTCCCTGATGCCACTGTAATCTGTCGTGTTTTCTCATGTGACCGCACATTGTCACCTCATGATGTAGCAGAGGTGGGATCATCGTGGGAAGTCATGTCTTTGGATTACGTCGGAGCTGCAGGGGTGTTTTCGAGGTTAATAAATTGAAGAAAGAGGGTGTTTTTTTACTCACACAATTAAATATGGGGGTCTCATACATTTTTAGGCTGGGGAGGACAAAATGTCTGTGGGCTTCCACAGCCTGAGAAAACTAATCCCAGAGCTGTCTGCTTTTTCTTAGCTGGGTATCAAAATTGAGAGGGACTGCACGCTGTTTTGTTTTTTTTTAATTATTTCTATAAATAATATTTAAAAAAAAAAAAAGCTCTGTATTTTGATACACAGCCAATATAACACACACAGCTGGGGGCTGTAGCCTCCTTCTGTCTCCCTTATCTGTGCTGGGTATCAAAATATGGGGGATACTATGCCATCTTTTTAAATTATTCATTTCTTTTTACAGTCCACTTTGGGGACCCAGACAGCTAGTGTGAGGGCAACCAATCCCAGACACCAGCACTCTGACTGAAATTAATCACAGATGCTGTCACAGAGGGTGGGCGGAGAACAAAGTGAATATTCATGAGATTTAATGAGTGGACCCGGAAGCAGTGTGACAGCTGCATGAAAACACAGTAAGTATAATTGACTTGCTTTAATCCCCATTGTCCTTACTTTTTTTTATCTAGGTGGCAAAACCCGAACATTAACAGTTCTCTGAGAAGTCCATGTTCGGGGTCCGTGCATGGACTACTAATGACAGTTAGCAGTCTTGTTTTGTCTACTTCAGCATGACAGTTGATGCCAGTGGGAAGAAGTGTAGAGGCAGCACTGGATTACCAAGGACTTCAGCAAGAAAGTCATGTTTATTTTGTTATTTTACAGATCTTATTATCAGTAGTTTAATTTTGCCAGTGAAATTTGGAAATTTGACAATTTGGAAATCACATAACTTTTTTAAAATAAAGAAGAAATGGGTAGTATGTTTTTACTTTGTTTTTACTAATATTGAAATCCCCAATTTTTTTAATCAACTAATCAAAATGAGCAAATAAAGCAAGTATTCCACTTCATACAGCAAAATGGCTACTAGCATCAACATACGATATTAGTATTATGTATATCTACTTCTGATGTTCACTACATATAAGATCCCAAACAACTGTAAGCCATTCATTAGGATTGGACTATAATGTGGTTTTTTGTTGCAGTTAATGATAGTTCTCTATAGAAAAATATGTTTTGCTCACAATGAAATATCAACAAGTACCTCGATTTCTGATGTAGTGTTCTACCTAAGATTATTTTATATTTATTCATTTATTCTATTTTTATCACATAACTGTGGGGTCCTGATGCTTTGACTAAGAACCCTGACATAAATAGTCTCCATCAGAAATAGACCTATTGACTTGGTGGTTGTGGGCAAGAAAAAAACACTACAAAAGAGCACCTTATAGGACAGTAAAGGCCGCTTTACACGCTGCGACATCGCTCAAGCGATCTCGTTGGAGTCACGGAATTTGTGACGCACATCCGGTCGCTTTAGCGATACCGTTGCGTGTGACACCTTTGAGCGATTTTGCATTGTTGCAAAAACGTGCAAAATCGCTCATGGGTGACATGGGGGTCCATTCTCTAATATCGTTGCTGCAGCAGTAACGAAGTTGTTCCTCGTTCCTGCGGCAGCACACATCGCTGTGTGTGACACCGCAGGAACGAGGAACCTCTCCTTACCTGCCTCCCGCCCGCAATGCGGAAGGAAGGAGGTGGGCGGGATGTTACGTCCCGCTCATCTCCGCCCCTCCGCTTTTACTGGGCGGCGGTTCAGTGACACTGCTGTGACGACGCTGTGACGCTGAACGAACCGCCCCCTTAGAAAGGAGGCGGTTCGCTGGTCACAGCGACGTCGCAGGGCAGGTAAGTACTGTGATGGGTCTGGGCGATGTTGTGCACCACGGGCAGCGATTTGCCCATGTCGCACAACCGATCGGGGCGGGTACCCATGCTAGTGATATGTCACGATATCGCAGCGTGTAAAGTGGCCTTAAGTCTTAACAATTGTACTCCTTATAGAGAAAAAGACTAAATTGAACACTTGAATACTTATTTACATAGCTATATAGGCTGAAAAAAAAACTTTGGTCCTTGAAATTAAACCTTTCTCCTCCAATTATACATTTTCTATCACTAGATTGTCTGGTACCACCAGTAATAAGTGCCCTCTGGTCCTTTATATAGGTTCTGAAGGAATAGGTCATGTGTCAGTCCTTTGTATTGAACAAACATGTTTTTTTAGATTGTGTAATAAATGCAGAAACTAAAGTATGCATCCAATATTAATAATTGTATGCAGTCACCTTCATTAAGGGTCATTAGAGGCCTCCTCTTGTCCCTCATTGATACAAACAATTTGTAAAAGAAAGGTTGGCAGTACTAAAAAGTGAAGAATTCTATATACGCAACTCAGATGATTGGTGAATAGTGGAATTTTATTAGTCTAAGTGTGTATCAATGTATATACAGTTGAAACCAGAAGTTTAAATACACTATGTAAAAAGACACATCTGCAGGTTTTTCTCACTTTCTGACATGAAATAAAAAAACACCTTTTGCTTTTTAGGTCAATTAGTAACCAAAATTATTTATATTTGCCAAATACCAGAATAATGAGAAAGAGAAAATGTTTTAAGGTATTTTTATTACTTTCTGCAAAGTCAAAATTTACATACATTTCATTAATATTTGGTACCATTGCGCTTAACCGTTATTCTTTGGTCAAACGCTTTGGGAATTTGGGCCACTCCAAAACATTGACTTTGTTATCCTTAGGCCACTTTGTAACCAGTTTGGCAGTATGGTGTCGGTCATTGTCCATTTGGAAGACCCATTTACGCCCAAGATTTAAGTTTGTGGCTGATGTCTTGAGATGTTGCGTCAGTATTGCCCCATAATCTTCTTTCCTTATTATGCCATCTATTTTATGAAGTGCACCAGTCCCTCCTGCAGCAAAACAACCCCACAACATGATGCTGCTACACCTGTGTTTCAGAGTTGGGATAGTGTTCTTAGGCTTCAAAGCTTCTTCTTTTTTCTCCAAATGTAACAATGATCATTATGGCCAAACAGTTTAATTTTTTTTTCGTTAGACCACAGGAGATGTCTTCAAAAATTAAGGTTTTTGTTCCCGTGCGCGTTTGCAAACATTAATCTGGCTTTTTTATGTTTGTTTTTGACTAATTCAGACAAGAAAGCTGTGGAAAGAAAGCGCATATAGGGTCTTACCCTAGTATATAAGGGGTGGGAGGAGGGTGAAACTACTCACCAGATATCGTTGTGAAAGTCACAACAACTGTAGTCGCATGTAGAATCTGATCAAAGGCTGCAGCCACCCGAAAAGGCTGATAACAGAGAGCATGAGAGAGGGGTGTTTAATACTGCACCAAAAGATCACTGGAACAGATGTTTAGATTAATGTATCTTTATTTTCATCCAGGTCTACGCGTTTCAGGAGCCACTGCCCCCTTCCTCAGGACCGTCAGGAAAGACAAACATCAAATCTCAAATTGATCCTGTTCCAGTGATCTTTTGGCGCAGTATTAGGCTATGTGCGCACAGTGCGTTTTTCGCGGCGTTTTTGCGCGTTTTTTGGGTGCGTTTTTGGCCTTAAAACTGCAGGACTTTGCTTCCCCAGCAAAGTCTATGAGTTTTCATTTTTGCTGTCCGCACACATCTGGTTTTTTTAACTGCGTTTTTGAGTTAAAAAAAAAAATGGACATGTCAGTTCTTTCCTGCATTTTTCTGCGTTTTCCCCTCATGCAATGCATTGGAAAAACGCAGCAAAACGCAGAGATCAAAAACGCAGCAAAACGCAGCCAAAAACGCACCAAATCGCGGCAAAAACGCATGCGTTTTTTGATGCGTGTTTTTCGACGCAGGTGCATTTTTGTGCGTTTTTAGCGGCCAAAAACGCACAAAAACGCAGCGTCAAAAAGACGCAGTATGCGAACCTAGCCTTAAACACCCCTCTCTCATGCACTCTGTTTTTGACTAATGACTTCTTTCTGGCAGAGTGGCCTTTCAGCCCATGTTGATACAGTACTCGCTTCACTGTGGATAATGACACAATCTTACCAGCATAGAATCCCATCTTGTTTGTATTTGCATATAATTGTCTGTACAGATGAACGAGGCACCTTCAGGTATCTGGAAATTACACCCAAGGATGAACCAGACTTGTGCAAGTCCACAATTCTCTTCCTGAGATCTTGGTTGATTTCTTTTGACTTTCCCATGATGCTACACAAAGAAGCAGTGTGTTTCTGGTGTGCATTAAAATACACCCACAGATGTGTCTCTAATTAACTCATATGTTGTCAATAAACCTATCAGAAGCTTCCAAAGAAGTGACATCATCATATGGGCTGTCCCATATTGTTTAAAGGCATAGTACTGTTAGTTTATGTAAACGTTTTACTTTACAAAAAGTAATAAAAATGCCTTAAAATATTCTCTCTCTCATTATTCTGACATTTGTCAAATGTAAATAATTTTGGTTGCTAATTGACCTAAAACAACAATTGTAACTGCTTCCTCAGGTAAAATGAGACATAAAATGTAAAATGTTCTATCTCGTTTATGTGACGAAAAGCTTACATGTTGCATTGGCTGATTTGTTACAAAACATTGTGTTGTAAGTATACTTTTTTTCTCACTGGAAGCCTGTAACAAATGCCCCTACTGGATGTCATCTATAGGCAATCCATCATCCTTAGGCTCTTATTTTAAATACATAAATACATTTAACACAGACTTTTGTTTCTTGGATGGCTTTGAAGGCTGCCTTTGACTGATACCATATGTGGGCTATCCGTCACACATAGGCTCTCATGTAAAAAAAAAAAAATTAGGTGTATATATTTTTTGCTATTTATAATACATTGTTTAACTAATGTAATTCAAAGAGTTTAAGCTGGCTACACATTATGTTAGTGTTCAATGCCAGGTGCATATGCTCAGGAGGTATGCGGCCAACAGTGTGCACTGCCAGGATGGAGACCAAGGCGTCCAACCAGCATAGTGACCAATTCTACAAAAAATGTATATGGTATATTTCTCTTTACGTTGGTCCTCTCTATAAGAAATAGTCTGCTACACTTTCCTATACAGTTAAACAAGGAGTATGCCACCGCATAGACCTTTGACCTCTCTCTCATGAATGGTCACCCTCTGACAATGTTACATTATACATTGGGAAGAACTCTGGATTTATACTGTTGGAGAAGTGCCGAGGTGCTGTGTACACTTAGCCATAGTGCACTATATTTTCCATATAATTCTGGAGTTAAATTCTATTTTTTTTTAATGCTCACTGAGCGGTGTAAATAATATTTTAACATTATTATAAGTGTAGTTTTAATAAAAAAATTACATTATTGTTTATTCACTTTAAATAAACTTATTTTTAAAAAAATCCCTTGTCCTATATTGGAGCTCTTATATTGCAGTTTGTTATTAATAATTTGACTGACAGGTTCCTATTGTGCCCTATCTTAGAATAATAGCTATTTACTATCAGCTGCAAAAAGATATGGGTTTTTTTTTAAGGATTTGATTTAAACAAAAAAAATGAAAGTTTTTGATGATAGATATCCTTAAATAATAATAATAATAATGTTCCTATCTAGAGTTTGTACTGTGTCTATGATCACAAGCTGAACTTGATACAAGAAATTTGAGAATTGTGTAAAAGTGTGTTGCTGCTTATATCACATGGGTAAAGATTATATGCGCACTTGCATATAACCATTTGCTTAGGAAAAAGCCGAGCAATGGTATGTAAGCCACTGGCAACTTATCAATATACACGTCAGTTACACCTCGTCTACTGTTTTCCCATAAAGAAACAAGACATGTTATTGTTTTCAAGAACAAAACATACTTAATAACTTGATATGCTGCATTCATAACTAACAGGGTGAATTAGCATTCTACATGGGAAGTGTCGTTATCGGAGGGCGGTGCTTTATAAAGATCAAAGGGAACATCTGCGTTTGGAAAAAGCATCTACCTTTTTTTCTTTCTTTTTTTTACAGAAACGGTGCCCCCTTTGTTTAGTTGTCTAGTGGTACAACTCATTCCCATTGAAGTCAATGGGGTTTAGCTGCAATAGTAAACAAAACCGAGGCCTTAAATAACACCGTTTTTGGGGAAAGAAACACCAGACCTTTATTTTTAATCCTGGAAAGCCCTTAATAGTCTGAGGTAATCAGTGACGTAGGGAAAATGAACAGATTGTGATATACAAATGGCACTTTTGACTGAAGACTGAGACACTGGGGAGAGATGGGGGAGCAGTGTGAAATACAAACAATGACAAAGACATACACGAAACAGAACCACAGAAGCACACAGTGCCACCTGGGGGAACAAAGACCTGAAAATGATCATTCCCATTATTGACTGACAATAGAAGCTTTTAACCCCCTAGATGCCAGTGACCATCAGTGATCTAGCCTGCTGGCAGTGAAGGGATTAACCAGATTCCTGCAAAGAAGTTAAAGCGACAGTGGGAGGTCTGAAGTACATTGAGTTTTGGTAGCAGAGGAGAGCACACTTAGTTTAGTCATATTTGTCTTATCTTGATGGATGTACATATGCATCTTTGGAAAATACATATATACGTGCAGTATTTATATACAGACACATACAGATACAGGTGCATGTGTAATGTTTGCATACATATGTTTAGGGATATATGTAGGTATCCATGCACTTTTACAGGTATATACTTATATACGCAGAATGCATCTGAGAGATGGTTAAACAGGAAGGGAGACTTTAACAATATACTAAAGGAAATTTCAGTATCACACATTAGATCTATAACTGGTAGGTCAACAAACTTCAGGAAGAACTGGGAATTGATTGTAGTATCTCTCATATCCATAGATGTATATAAAAATATATCCATACTTTAAATATATATACATATGTACAGTCATATATATGTTTGGTATATATGCGCATATCTATATATACATATGTATGCGTGTATGTATTTGTATACAGATGAAAAAATAGGAGACAGCCAGAGTTTTTGTGTATGTTTTCCTTCGAAGGGAGCTCCTGATTATGAGTCCAGAGGTGAGGAGGAGAGGTTAGGGTGAAGTTTGGTGAAGGAGGGTTAGGCACAGTTAATGTTGAAAGCCATACCGCTTTCTGCTTCTGCAAACAACAAGAAAAAAAATATAGATTTCCAATCAAATATATTGATAAGAAATTTGTGGACACCAAGACATCACCCTCCCCCATTCAAATTATATAAAGTAAAAATAACTTAATTAAAAACAAATAACTAAAATAGACACAAATGCTATAAACAAAACCTTTGTGCAAAACTACTAGTTCATACCTCTCCACCATATCTCCCTTCTTTACTACACAGGGCTAATAAAGCATGTGTTTACTAGAACTAGTAAATTCACAAGCATATCCCCCCTATAAATCATTAACAGCTATGGAAATGAGAATCTGGATTAATAGATAAGATTAGGCAACTTTGCAAATTTTCCAACCATTTTGTTTCCATAGCGTCTAAGAAAACCTATGTTTCATTGTAACAGACTGCAAACAAATCCTTTGTTGTCTGATTCTGCGGACATGAGGTGTATTTTCAGGACCATAATTTACGCTTTACATTCGGGCCACAATGCTGGCCTGACCACGGCTCTCCAGAATGGACCTAATGGCCTTTGCTCAGCTCAGGCAGGTAACCAGGTGGTCAGGCCGGTGACCTTGTGGTTGGGCCGGTGACCTGGTGGTCAGGCCAGTGACCTTGTGGTTGGGCCGTTGATCAGGCGGTTAGGCCAGTAATCGTAGCCTGAATGTGGACTGTAATGCACTTTTTTTTAAGTTGGCACAGATTAAAGGAATAGGATGGCTGAATCAGATCACAAGGGGCTTGTGTGTAGGTTCCTTTTTTTCCCCACAAATGCACTTGATAAATAAAGAATGGTTGTTCTTTTATATCTTTCATGCAATAAAAACCTTTTTATTGTTTATATTTACTTGGTCACCATAGAAATTTAGATTTGTTATAATGCTAAAACCATATAAAATATAATTAATAAAAAAAACCAAAAACATTTTATACAGACTCAGGAAGAGTTGTGGAGAGGTATGTAAGTATAGTACATGATTTTTGAAAAAGCAGAAATAACCAGCTGTGTTAGGTTCAGACAAATAAATGAATAATAGTAATAAACATAAAATAGAGGTAAGAAATTAACAAAGGGTCAAAACATAAGGGTGGGGACAAGTTAGTTATAACAAAACAGCAAATCAATTATTAGCAAGTCAGGGGTTGCTGGTAGATTGGCTTTGTGTGAATATGGTTAAAAATAAGCAGTTGGTGTTAGGTAGTGAAGGAGGGACTAGCTGTGAGGACTCCAATGCAACTAGGGAAGTAATGGCACATGATAAAAAATCATGTGGCATATCAGAAAAGCTTAATGTCAGGATCTCATATTCAGGTGCCAAGAATAAAACAATGTTGTCAATTGCAACCAGTCAGATAGGGTTTTAGCTTCTAAACTGTAGAAAGAAAACCACAGCTGCAATGATCTCTTTTTCATGATACCAGATTTTATCAAAATACTCAATATTCCTAGGTCAGTGCTCATGTAATTACTGTCTGAAAGGATGACTACTGCATATATATGACAATCAGGTCCAATAAATGTCATTCTTTCAAGAATAACATATAGTCATGGCTGAAAGTGTTGACACCCTTCAGTTTGATCCAGAAAATGAAGTATTTCTCCCAGAAAATTATTGCAATTGCATATATTTTGTTATACACATGTTCATTTCTTTTGTGTATATTGATACAACACAAAAGAAAACATAGAAAAAAAGGAAATTTTGACATAATTTATCACACCCCCCAAATATGAGCTGGACAAAATTGTTGGAACCTCAACATAATATTTGGTTGCACACACTTTGGAATAAATAACTGTAAACAATTGTGTCCTGTAACCATCTATAAGCATTTTGTGCCTTTCAACTGGAATTTTGATCACTCTTTTGCAAAATGCTCCAAGTCTCTTATATCTGAAGATGCCTTCTCCGAACATCAATTTTAAGATCTCTCCACAGGTGTTCAATGGCATTAAGATCCAAATTCATTGCTGAACACTTCAGAACTCTTCAGCTCTTTCTTTCCATCCATTTCTATGTGCTTCTTGAAGTATGATTGGGGTCAGTGTTCTGCTGGAAGACCCATGACCTAGGAAACAAACCCAACTTTCTGACACTGGGAAATACATTGTGACGCAAAATCTTTAATCTTCAAATTTCATGATAGCTTGCACACATTCAAGACACTCAGTGCCAGAGGCACCAAAACAACCCCAAAACATCTTTGCACCTCCACCATATTTGACTGTAGGTACTGTGTTCTTTTCTTTGTAGACCTGATTCCATTTTCAGCAAACAGTAGAATAATGTGCTTTACCAAAAAGCCATATCTTAGTTTCATGTGTACACAAGACGCATTCCCTGAACACTTTTGGCTTACACTCTCTCTGGAGATGGACTTGTAACCTTGAGATTGTTGACATTTTTCAACAATTTTGGTTCTAAAGTCCTCAGATAGTTCTCTTCTGTTCTTTCTGTTCTCCATGCATAGTGTGGCACACACAGACACAATCCAAAGACTGAGTCAACTTCTCCCCTTTTATCTAGTTTCAGGTGCGATTTTCATATTGCCCACACCTGTTATTTGCCAGGGGTGAGTTTTAACGAGCATTGCATACTTCAAACAAAGTTGTTTACCCACAATTTAGCTTTGTTTTCAGCTTTTTTTGTGTTGTTCCAATACACACAAAGGAAATAAACATGTGTATAACAAAACATGTGTAATTGCAATAATTCTCTGGGAGAAATACTTCATTTTCTGGAACAATTTCAAGGGTGCCATCACTTTTGGCCTTGACAATATATGTATAAAATACAGATACAACTTTGCAATATTGTGCTGTTATGCAAACTGCAGCAAAACAGACCCTGAAATAGGAATTAAATGTATTTGTTATGCCTATTACACTGCAGATACTGCACAGCCGTCTTAAAGGGATCCCACAGGATTTAATAAACAAGGCAGTTTCCTTCCAGAAACATCACACAGGGCTGGGCACAGCCTGTGGACAGGGGGTGCTGATTTTTATTTTGTTGTTGTTTTTTTTTACAAAACAGCCATCTTTGTATGATCCTGAGAATACTGTTTAATTATGTGGAAATACAACACTACCCTGTAGCCAATTACCTAGCTGACGGAATATGGTCTTGGTGAAAAAAATAAAAGCTGAAAGTGATTGTTACTAACAAATACTAACAGACATGACAGTCGTGTTGATGACATCCTAAGATGCATCTACACCTGACAGCTGCAATTTATTACGGTAAGTATAAGAATTCCAAGGAAGCAATACAAAATGCTAAAGTCAGAATAGTGAAGAAAGTATTATTTTTCACAAAAAAACTATTGGCAGACTAACTCCAAGAATACACTTACCTGCTCTCCCCTTTTTCCGATTTGTATTCTATGGCTATCATCAGCAACTTCAATTTCACAAAGCACAACCTGTAATGTCCAAGAAGATAGCAGAGAGTTTTGGAAAAATACTGAAAAGTTGACAGAGTTTAATCATTACCTCTATAGGCCTTGTGTCTGTCAGTGCCCCTGCATTAATTCCTGCTGTCTTCACATTTTTTTTTGGGTGATTCACTTTCCAGTTTGTGTAACATCAGTTTTCTTCTATATCACAGGTGGTGTTTGTACTTACTCACAAACCGCAGGGAAGGAGAGCCCAACAAAGGCGCTGGATAGATATTCTGTGTACATCTCATTTGCCACTCCTTCTAGGTAATACTTTTGCCATGTGTCCTCTTCAATCTGTCAGATACAAAAAATATTTAATGTAAAAAAAAACAAAAAACAACAATTCACTTAATAGCATACAACAGATGTATCCAGAAGAATTTCCTGCTTTCAATACAGTACTGTTATGATTATGGAGTGTATAAAATAAAGTGAATTCATGTTGAATTTTTTTGAACACTGGGAATTCGAGTAATTTGCAAATTGCTTGATGTGAATCGCCAAAAATCCCTACTGGATTTTACATACTGCAGACGACTGCATCGGCCAAAGAAGGTTGACATTTCCTGGCAACCAATCAGGCTTCCCCATAATGGCAAGCAGATATCACATCATATGGCATACCATAGCCAATATGGAGGGACTATTACAGCTTATATAAAGCTGAAGCAGGGAATGCAGCAGACATTTTATGGTAAATCTGGATAGTGATAGAGCATCACAGTTCTCAGCAAAATATAGAGATAGTGAGAAAAAGCGATAAAACACTGAACAAATTGTACAGATACACCATCATACAGATGATGGTCCAGCAGTGAGGAAGATTAGTGTGTGAAGAAAAGAGAATAATACAGAGATATAACCAAACGTGACAAAGAGACAGGAGAGTTGACATGTACTGCCTGTTTGGCTTGCTTAATCAGGCCACAAGGCTGGTTCTTGCTTGACTGGGGTGTTTATATTGCTGTTGTATTTCAATTAAACTTTTTTTTGCATTCATGCATGAGCAAGCCATCAATATTGCTGAAAAAAAGAAGCAGTTAATTATGTAACTTGCAACGTCTGTACGCATGTGTCTCAAACTACAGTTAGGTCCAGAAATATTTGGACAGTGACACAAGTTTTGTTATTTTAGCTGTTTAGAAAAACATGTTCAGAAATACAATTATATATATAATATGGGCTGAAAGTGCACACTCCCAGCTGCAATATGAGAGTTTTCACATCCAAATCGGAGAAAGGGTTTAGGAATCATAGCTCTGTAATGCATAGCCTCCTCTTTTTCAAGGGACCAAAAGTAATTGGACAAGGGACTCTAAGGGCTGCAATTAACTCTGAAGGCGTCTCCCTTGTTAACCTGTAATCAATGAAGTAGTTAAAAGGTCTGGGGTTGATTACAGGTGTGTGGTTTTACATTTGGAAGCTGTTGCTGTGACCAGACAACATGCGGTCTAAGGAACTCTCAATTGAGGTGAAGCAGAACATCCTGAGGCTGAAAAAAAAGAAAAAATCCATCAGAGAGATAGCAGACATGCTTGGAGTAGCAAAATCAACAGTCGGGTACATTCTGAGAAAAAAGGAATTGACTGGTGAGCTTGGGAACTCAAAAAGGCCTGGGCGTCCACGGATGACAACAGTGGTGGATGATCGCCGCATACTTTCTTTGGTGAAGAAGAACCCGTTCACAACATCAACTGAAGTCCAGAACACTCTCAGTGAAGTAGGTGTATCTGTCTCTAAGTCAACAGTAAAGAGAAGACTCCATGAAAGTAAATACAAAGGGTTCACATCTAGATGCAAACCATTCATCAATTCCAAAAATAGACAGGCCAGAGTTACATTTGCTGAAAAACACCTCATGAAGCCAGCTCAGTTCTGGAAAAGTATTCTATGGACAGATGAGACAAAGATCAACCTGTACCAGAATGATGGGAAGAAAAAAGTTTGGAGAAGAAAGGGAACGGCACATGATCCAAGGCACACCACATCCTCTGGAGGCAACGTGATGGCATGGGCATGCATGGCTTTCAATGGCACTGGGTCACTTGTGTTTATTGATGACATAACAGCAGACAAGAGTAGCCGGATGAATTCTGAAGTGTACCGGGATATACTTTCAGCCCAGATTCAGCCAAATGCCGCAAAGTTGATCGGACGGCGCTTCATAGTACAGATGGACAATGACCCCAAGCATACAGCCAAAGCTACCCAGGAGTTCATGAGTGCAAACAAGTGGAACATTCTGCAATGGCCAAGTCAATCACCAGACCTTAACCCAATTGAGCATGCATTTCACTTGCTCAAATCCAGACTTAAGACGGAAAGACCCACAAACAAGCAAGACCTGAAGGCTGCGGCTGTAAAGGCCTGGCAAAGCATTAAGAAGGAGGAAACCCAGCGTTTGGTGATGTAAATGGGTTCCAGACTTAAGGCAGTGATTGCCTCCAAAGGATTCGCAACAAAATATTGAAAATAAAAATATTTTGTTTGGGTTTGGTTTATTTGTCCAATTACTTTTGACCTCCTAAAATGTGGAGTGTTTGTAAAGAAATGTGTACAATTCCTACAATTTCTATCAGATATTTTTGTTCAAACCTTCAAATTAAACGTTACAATCTGCACTTGAATTCTGTTGTAGAGGTTTCATTTCAAATCCAATGTGGTGGCATGCAGAGCCCAACTCGCGAAAATTGTGTCACTGTCCAAATATTTCTGGACCTAACTGTACATAGTTTTTGTACACCTGCTATATGTCTAATTTGATATATACATCATAGAGCACAAAAATGAGTACACCCCTCACATTTTTGTAAATATTTTATTATATCGTTTTATGGAACAGCACTAAAGATCTGACACATTGACACAATGTCAAATAGTCAGTTTACAGCTTGTATAACAGTGCAAATTTGGTGTGCCCTGTAAATAACTCAACACATTTCTGAGAGGGGTTTTTTTTATAACACATTGTTCTTTATGATAGTGGTAAACTTAGGTCAATATTTTTTTGCATTTATCTCTGAAAATACATAAATTGTGGTAAAAATTTGGAAAAATTCACAATTTTTAAACTTTCAATTTGTATATCCTTAAACCAGTTAGTCATGTTGTACAAAATAGTTAACAAATAACATTTATCATATGTCTATTTTACATCTGCGTATATTTTCAAATGTCATTTTATTTTGTTAGGATGTTAGAAGGGGTAAAAATTTAGCAGCGATTTGTCATTCTTCCAAGAAATATACCAAACCTAAGCTGTTTCTTTAGGGCCCTTTACAGATTTAAATGGACTTTGAGGGGCCCTTATATTGAAAATTCCCCAAAAGTGATTCCATTTTGAAAACCTTTCAGGTGCTACACAGGAATTAATGCAAAGTAGAAAAAATAATTTTAATTCTTCCTCTAAAATGCTACTTTAGTCCCATTTTTTCCCTTTTACAAGAAATAGCATGAGAAAATGAACCCCACAATTTGTTACCTAGTTTGTTCTCAGAGCGCTGATACCCAATATGCAGTCAGAAACCTCTGTTTGGATACCCAGCAGGGCTCGGAAGGGAAGGAGCACCATTTGAATTTTAGAACACAAAATTGTCTAAAATAGTGGGCAACATGTTGCATTTGCAGTAACCCTAAGGTGCAGCTGAAACCCTCCAAAAGTGACCCCATTTTGGAATTTATACCACTCATGAATTTTATCGAGAGGTATAGTGAGCATTTTATTGTACTGCAAGGAATTTGATAACATTAGGTCATCATATTGAACATTTTCATTTTTTTCATAGAAAAGTTGTTTTAGTCCCAAATTTTTAACTTTTACGAGTGGTATTATGAAAAAGTGGACCCAAAAGTTTGTTACCCCCTTTGTTCTGAGCATGGCAATACCGCATATGAAGTCAAAAACTTTGATTTGGACACCCAGCAGGGCTTGAAATGGAAGGAACACTATTTGAATTTTGGAACACAAATTTGACTGAAATAGATTAAGGCACTATATTTCCCCTGTTGTGCCTAAACCACAAAAATGCCCTACCACTGACGCATTTTGGAAACTAGACACCTCAAGAATTCTTTTCAGGGGTATAGTGAGGCATCATATTGAAAATTTTCATTTTTTTTAATAAAAATTTAGCTTTAACCCAAAATTGTTCACTTTTGCAAGATATAACATATAAAAGTGGACTAAACAGCTGAGGTACCAAAATAACAGAAACCCCCCAAAAGTGACTCCATTTAGGTAAACAGACCAATTAAGGAATGTATCTAGGGAGTGTGTTGAGCATTTTGAACCTATAGGTGCATCACAGAACTTTTTAAAATGTGGATGTGAAACCAAAAATTCTTTTTTTTTCCCACTAAAATATTGTTTTAGTCCCAAATTTGTAATTTTCAGAATTAATAATAGGAGAAAACTGACCCAATAATTTGTTATGCAATTTCTTCCGAATGCTATGATTCCCCATATGTAGTCAGAAACTGTTGTTTGGTGCACGTGGCAGGGCTCGGAAAGGAAAGAGCGCTGTTTGATTTTTGAAGCGTACATTTGTGTGGAAATAATTGTGAATGGCATGTCGCATTTCCAGAGCCTATCACATGTCAAAACAGCCGAAATCCCCCACCCCACAAGTGAGTCCATTTAGGAAATCTCAAGAAATTCATCTAGGGGTGTCTGAATAGGTAAAATTATAGCCCACAATTTATTGCATAATTGCTTCTGAATGCAGTGATCCCCTATATGTCAGCAGAAACTATTATTTGGCCACATAACAGGGCTGAGCATGAAGAGCACTATTTGACTTTGGAGCACAGATTTTGCTAGAATAGTTTGCAGCTGACCTTTGTGGAACCCCTAAGGTTCCAGAATATCAGAAAAAAAGAAAAGTGACCCTATTATGCAAACTACATTTCTTAATTAAATCAGCTAGGTGACTATTTTGTAACATCCATGCTATGCTTTTTTCTGGAGAACTGCAATATATGCCTATACTTTGTGCCCAGCCCGTGCTTGTGAAGACACGCACTCTGTAAATTGTTAATTGGGCTCTCCCTGCTACAATAATGCCAAATGTGGCCACTTACTGTGGTTTAGGCACAGTGGGGCTCAATAGGAGGGGGCATTTGAATTGGGGAGTGCAGATTTTACTGGGTTTTATTTGAGGCGATAGAAGCCATCGCATCTCCAGAGTCCTTGTTTTACCTGTAATGTGGTATCCTGGTACCCTTTCTACTGCTGCTGAGTTAAACAGTTGATGTCTGGTGGTAGACCTGTTCCATTGTGCCAGGATTACTTTGGGCGCTGTGAGTTAGGAATTATTTAATGCATTGTGTACTGCAATGTGTGTACACTGAGGACTGATAAATGTACTTTGTGCTTTGCTGCCATCTACTGGTCAATATATGCATATGAAAGTTAGATGTTCATTCTCCTCACAACAAGCTGCCATAGTAAGGGCTGGAAGGAGCCTCCCAGCTCAGTGCTGAAACTTCCTGTACACTGGAACAAGTAAGTCTTGATGAGTCTAGTCAAGAGAGCGGGAGGAAGCACTACTACTCCCAGAATATCTATCCCAGTCCATGCTGAGGGGACATATTTATCTCCACATAATTGCATCCACAAAGGAGTGACACTTTCTACAGGCAGGAAGGATAAGGGTGAATACATACTATCCTCCATACTGGTTTTCTATTTACTTCCAGTCAGAACCAGTGCAGCATGACTTCCATGCCACAAACTTTGTCTGCTCTTCCCCTTCCAATAGAGAACAGTAACCCAAAAAAGTGAGTAGTTCCATACTACCAGTGTGTAGCCACGGGAGCCAACACATGAAGATCCCTCTACCAGCGAAGCATTACCTGGATTGTGCATAATATTACCTCCAACAGCAAGTGAAGAGGACTGTACTCCAGCTGCCCTGAGAGGCCCTAAACTTGTTTGTTTAATAAGGAGAAGACACTTTTCATTAGCAAAATACTAAGAGTATCCTATACAGCCACTTTGCCTTTCAGACTGTATCCTATTATTGTTTTCAGTAAAGTGTTGCAAGTTCACCTGTATGTCTGGCAGCTTGTAATTGCACGAACATCATGGGCACTCCAACGCCCAGACACCACCTCTAGTGCCCTGGTGGATCCTATACCATCTTCATAAGTGTAACCTCCCACTATTGACAATTGTTATGGACATGAGGGAAGTGTTTAGAGGTTCAGTTACTGTGAAACTACCATCTGCTTCTAGTGGAACTACATATCCCAGCTTACCCTTCTAAACCATCTGAGTCCACCCCCATGGCTCACTGCAGTAATGTGGTAACCCCCATCTTGTGACAGATGACACACAGAATGGGGGCAGGTTTTGTGGTGGTATGTTAGGTGGTTATATTAGCAACATTTTGGGGTACATAACATTTTTTGATTGCATTCAATATAAGCCTGTGAGCATATTCTTGCGTTCTATGCTGAGCACTTACGTCAGGGTTTCTTTGTAAATCTCACAAAAATGCGACTCAAATGAAACCCCAGATGGAACCACTAATGCTATTGAGTCAGATGGAGACACTTTGAACTCCATTTGGGATCTGTCCTGATGGTATCTTTCTTTTTATGCCTGCACAGAACTGTGGTCGTCCACACTTGTGTGCTAGAAAGACGCCTGAAATGATGAGACACTATTGGAAGGTTGACCAGACAGAGTCCAAAATGTCCCCATCTGCCTCATTATAGTCAGCAGTTCTATTGGGGGTTTTTTCTGTATCATATTTTTTTGGGGATTTACATGGAAACCCAGACATAAGTGCTCAGCAGAGGGCACAGGATAACTGTGAACCAAGTCTTATTCTGATTTTTGGTAGGTAGAATTAACAAATAGACAGCAGTACAAGAATAGTTCTTATTTTTATATTTGCATGGTTTCCTGTGCAGTATTAGTGATAGGACCAATTTATTCTTCGGGTTGGTGCAATTATGATACCAGATTTATATAGGTTCTTTATGTTTTACTGATATCATGTGCTAAAAATGCTGTATTACAATATAGATTTTTGGCACTATATGTTGGGAGCAATAACATTTATTTTTTTTCCAAACAGAAGTGTATGAGGCTTCTTTTTTGCACGACAAGTTTCCGATTTTTGTTTTGCACCATTTTGGGATATTTAACATTTTTGATCGGTTTTTATTCAGATTTTGAAGACACAGAATGAACAAAAAACAACAATTCACTTATGGTTTTTCTATATTTTTCTTGTAGTTCACATTGTGGTAAAAATTATAAGGCCGATTTGTTCTTCGGGTCAGTTCGATTACAGCAATACCAGATTTATATCTCTTTTTATGTATTGCTACTTTTACACACTAAGAACAATATTTTACAAAAATGAATTTAGTTTTGCATCACCATTTTCTGATAGCTGTAACTTTTTTTTATTTTTTACTGAATGAGCCATAATAGGTCTTGTTGTTTGAGACAACTTGGTGTTTTCATTTAGGTCATTTTTTTTTACTTATGACTTTTTGATTGCTTTCTATTACATTTTTTGTGTCAGTATGCTGATAAAGCTCAGTTTTTGGCTTGTTTTTATTTTTTTACTGTTTCACTTTGTCTAAATGTGGAACATGAATATTTTTGGTTTGATCAGTGGTTCCATACACTGTAGCACTTGTGTACTGCAGTGTCGGAGATGTGTCACTAACTGTGCCTGTTAGATCCTGCTTAACACAAACTTGGAGTGGGTCACAGTTAACATAGGTGTCAGTGTTGGGGCCCTTTTCTTTTTAACATATTTATTAATGTCCTTGTATGAGGCATATAGAGTAGAACTATAGTATTTGCATATTATACTAAACTGTGCAAGGTGATCAACACCAATGAGGATAACTTAAAGGGGTTATTTGCGTGCATTAAAATAAAAAAAAACGTATACTTTCTCCCCATGCCGCTGCGGTTCCAGCAGTGTCGGGTCTCATGTAAGGTTGTTTCGTAACACACAAGCTTCCCCCCAATCACAACCAGCTTCTCTATTCCTGCCTTTTGACGTAAAAGTAATTAACTCAAAGTGAACACCCAGCCACAGCTCTCACATTTTGTTGATAAGTTATACGTTTAAAGGCAGGGATAGTGATTGGGTAGAGTGGTACTTGTGAAGATTTCATCTAAGTGACATATTTTTATAAGTAACAGGAAGCTAAACATGGCATGAATCTAACACTCATCTCTTCTCTATTCATAAAGGAACATATTTCATTCATCTGCTGTGTTTAACCGCCTTTTAAAGCCTGCATCTTCAAACCCATCCTTGCAAGCCTCCATCAATGGTACATATTTCATTAATCAACTGTGTTTAATCCCTCATGGAATGTGACAACATGATCACTGTCAGAAGCTTGCCATCCCTGGCTGTTTAAGCCCCTAAATGCCATGATCAATAGTGATTGCAGCATTTAGATCGTCACCCATGCGAAGTAATCGTGGGATGACGATCGTTGCATGGCAACCAGAAGTCAATTAATGACCTCTGGGTTTTCTGGTTATGGTAGCCTGTTAGATCATGCCAGGAGCATGGTCTAAGAGGCATCCTGTCAGTGTCACACTAACAGGTATATTGCATTGCCATGCAATGCATTATACCAGTGATCAGACTAATAAAAAAAAAAGTCCAAAATCCAAAAACAAATAGCAAAAAAATACAAATAAATATGTATAGTTATGTTATTCTGTATCACCGCTTCCCAAAAAACGTGGTCTACAAAACTGTCAAACTAGTCAATTCTTTCAGTAAACAGCATAAAAAAACTGGCAAAAAACTATGCTCTATCATCATACCACTGTAAAAAAGGGGAAAAAAGTGATCAAAAAGTTGTATGTGAATAAAAATGTAATAGCTGAAACCAGCATCTTTTTCCCCCCAAACAAGCCACCGTATAGCTCCATCAGCAGAAAAATAAAATGCTGCAGCTCTCAGAATAGAGGGATGCAAAAACAATTATTTTTTCTATAAAACTGTTTGTTTTTTGTAAAAGCAACAAAGCATGAAGAATGTGCTATCAATGTAATTGTACTGAGCCGAAGAATAAAGCCATCTTACCAATTTTTTATCACATGGTAAACTGCGTTAAAAACAACCCCAAAACAATACCTAAAATACTGTTTCATGTTCATTAAAAAATGTTTTGTGCCCAAAAATGGTACAAATGGTACAAATAGAAACGTTAACTCAGCCGACAAAAAATACGCCCTCACATGACTCTGTAGGCAGAAATATATAAAAAAAATAAAGCTTTCAAAATATAAAGATGCAAAACCTATTTTTGTAAAAAAAAAAAAAAAACCCAAAAACATAAGCTTAAAAAAACATTTCCAAACATAAAAAAAGTCTAAATCTTGTATCAATGTAATCGCACTGACCCAATAAATAAAGCTTTCTTATCACTTACCCCACAAGATGAATGGCATAAAAAAAGAAATGAAAGCAATTGTTGACCAACTGTTAATTTGTTTAATTATTTTTTCTTATTTTTTTTCTGGTATAAACTTTTGTGACACCTGTGGTGTCAATATAATCGCTGAACCCTTACATTAATTCAGTTAGAGGTGTAATTTGTAAAATGTGGTCACTTATGAGGCGTTCTGCTGTTCTGGCACTTCAGTAGCTCTGCTAATATGACATGGCACCCGCAAACCAAAACCGCAAACTCTGCACTGTAATATGGCACTCCTTCCCTTCTGAGCTTTCCACTATGCCTGAAAAGTAGTACTGGATTACATGTAGGGTATTGGCACACTCAGGAGAAATTGCAGAACAAACCATGTGGTCCATTTTTTCTATTAGCTATTATAAAAATTACAAACTCGGGGCTAAAATAATATTTTAGTGGGAAAACTGTGATTATTCTTACTTCACAAGCCAATGGTATAAAACTATGTGACGCACATGTGGTGTCAACATGATCAGTGCCAAACTAGATGAATTCATTCAGGTGTATAGTTTGTAAAGTGGGGTTGCTTATGGGGGCTCTACTTTTGTGGCATGTCAGGAACTCTGCCAATGTGACATGGCACCCTAAAACCATTCCAGCAAATTCTGTACTCCAATATCATACTCCTTCCCTCCTGAGCTTAGCATTGTGCCTCACAAGTTGTTTTTGACTCCCTATGGGGTGTTAGTATACTCAGGAAAAATTGTGTAATAAATTGTATTATTCATTTTTTCCAATTACCTATTTTGAAAATTAAAAACTTGGGGACAAAGGTTCATATTGGAAAAAAATGGGACATTTTTATTTCCTCAGCCCAATGTTACACAATTCTGTGAATCGTCTGTAGTTTAACAATGCTCATTTCACCCCTAGGTGAATCCCTTGAGAAGTGTAGATTAGAAATTGGGGTCAGTTATGATGATTTCTGCTATTTTGGCATGTCCGGGGCTCTTCAAATGTGACATGACATCCGCTATCTATTCCAAACAAAATTGCACTCCAAAATTCAAATAGCACTTGTTCCCTTCTGAGCCCTTCTGTGTGAACAAAAATAAGTTTTCCACCACATATGGGTTGTGGATTTATTCAACAGTAATTAAAAAACAAACTGTATAGTCCATTTTCCCCTTTTACTCTAGTGAAAATCAAACATTTGGGGCTAAAGCTACATTTTTGTGGTAAAAATTTCTAGTCTCATTTCCACAGCTCAACATTACAAAATGCTGTTCAGGACATGTACGCTCAAGTTGCTCATCACACTCTCTAAATAAATTCCTTGAGGGATATAATTTTCAAAATGTAGTCACTTGTGGGGGCTTTCCACTGTTTAGGCACATCAGGTGCTCTATTCCAGCCAATTTTGCACTCCAAAAGTGGAATGGTGCTCCTTCCATTCTGAGTCTTGCCGTGTTCCCTAACAGTAGTTTTTCACCACATATAGGGTATCGCAGCACTGATGATAAATTGCACAACAAATGTAGAGACCATATCTCCTGTTAGCCTTGTGAAAATAAAAAAAATGAGACTAAAGCAACCTTATTGTCCCAAAAATGTCTTTTCTCATTTCTCCGACTCAACGTTATAAAATTCTGTGAAGCACCTATGGGTTCAAGTTGCTCACCACACATCTAGATACATTTCTTCACAGGCGTAGCTTCCAAAATGAGGTCATTTTAGGAGTGTTTCTACTGTTTAGACACATAAGGAGTTCTGCAAATGTGATATGGCGTCCACTTTCTATTCCAACCAATTTTGCATTCCAAAAGTGAAAAGGTGCTCCTTCCCATTCTGAGGTCTGCCATGCGCCCAAACAGTAATTTTCCAGTACATATGGGATATTAGCATACTCAGAAGGAATTGTGCAACAAATTGTATGGTCCATTTTCTTTTGTTACCTTTGAGAAAATGCAAAATTTGGGGCTAAAGCAATATTTTTGTGTGAAAAAGTAAAATTTTCATTTTTTCCTTCCACATTATTTTAATTCCTGTGAAGCACTTAAAGGGTTAATAAAAATTTTGAGTGTGGTTTTTAGCACCGTGAAAGATCCAGTTTTTTAAGACCTCCGACACACATCCGTGAAAATGCATGCACGTGTGTAATGGCCCGTTTTTCGGGTCCGTGTCCCGTTTTTATGTCCGTTTTTATGGTCCGTGTGGCATTTGTGTGACCGGCGTATGCTAGCCGTGTGTGCGTGTGTAATGCCCGTGTGTGCGTGAGATTTGTAACTGACGTGTGAGTGTGTTTTCCGTGTGCAATGGTACGTGTGTGATGTAAAATGTCGTTGATACTTACTCTGTCTGTGTGTCGCGTCCTGATTAGCGGTCACCCGTGAAGGACTCACCGGTGACCGCTAATCCCCTGAGTGACTGAAGTGAGCAGCATGATTAGCACTGCCGTCACTCAGGTTACCCGCGGCTAGCTGGATCCTCCACCTGTGACCGCAACTTACCTGTGACTTCATCGCTGTCACTCGGTCACTCGGTCATGCTGTCACTTGGTCACATCGCTGTCACTTTTTAATTATTTATTTATTTTACTACACAGTATAGACCCGCCCACCGGCGGCTGTGATTGCTTGCAATGAGACAGCTGTCACTCAGCGTGAGGGCGTGTCTCACTGCAACCAATCATAGGCACCGGTGGGCAGGGAAAACAGGGAATATTAGATTGATTAATGAGCGGCCGGCTTTTTCAAAATAGTAAAAGCCGCCGGAGCAGTGTGAACGCTGTGCAGTGTCGCGCCGGTGATCGGGGATCGGTAAGTATGAGAGAGGGGGGAGACTGACCGACAGACAGAGAGAGGGAGAGACAAGACAGAGAGAGAGAGACCGACTGACAGAGAGAGACCGACCGACGGACTGAGGGAGATTGACCGACATAGACAGAAAAAGAAAGAATAGCCGACATCGCTACAAAAAAGCACAAAACGTACATGGAGCATACAGAGATGTATCCGTTTCACGTACTTGTGCGCACCAAACCATTGACTTTCATGGTGTCCGTGTGTGTGTGTTCCGTGCAGTAAATGGACATGCTGCCGTGAAAAACGGAAACACATACGGATCATGGAAACGGACACACGGACATGATGGAAAACGCAAGTTTGACAACAAACATAGATTAACATTGGTGCACGTTTGTCCGTGACTCTGGTATATACGGAAACGGACAAAACACGCACGTTTTTAACGGATGTGTGTCAGAGGCCTAAAATGGTGTCACTTTTAGTTATTTTCTTTCAAATAGGCCCTTCAAAGTCATACCAAATCCCTAAAAAAAATGATTTGTATATTTTGTTAGAAAACTGAGAAATTACTGATAAACCTTTAACCTTTCTAACTTCCAAACAAAAAATGTAAAGTACACATGTGGCACATATTAACTATTTGGTTGAGGGGGATGAAAATTAAAAGCGTTTTATAAAATTTTAAATATTTTCATAAATAAATGCAAATTACACTAACAAAATTTTAACACTAACATGAAGTAAAATGTGTCACGAAAAAACAGTCTTAGAATCACTGGGTTATGTTTAAGTATTCCAGTAAATATCAAATAAAGTGACACGGGTCAGAATTGTAAAATTTGGTCTGATCAGGAAGTTGAAAACTTTCCAAGCCTTTATCAATGGTGTTGTCATGCCGCAGTTTCAGGACTCGATTCGGTGACCTCTTGCAGCATGGTTGGTTTCGTTCCATGATTAGCCATAGCCTAGTTGATAACTGACTAACTGCTGATGGTTCTCTTATATCTGCTTTTCTTCCCTTGCTTTGCTGCTAGTCAGTTGTTTCTCATTTTCCTAATTTTGTCTTTATCCTATTACAACTTGGGTGGAACTATTTATACTAGCCTTGTACCAGCCTTCTTTGCTGACTATAGTTCTTGGTGGATCTTTGCTAAGGAGATCCAGCCCTGAAAATAAAAGATTTTTGCCTACTAGGCATAGTCCAGGTCTATTACTTCTCTATGTTTTTTTATTTACCTTAAAACATCTTTTCTCTATCCAACGTAAAGTTGGAGGAATGAGAAACCACTTGATGGCTTTTCAGGGAGCCAGGTCAGAGTTGGTGTTTTTAGTTGTGTTGATAGGAGTTTTATAGTCTGTACAGGAACCAGTAGGGTGTGGGTGCCGCTGTTGTGTTGTAAGCTTTACAACATGTGCAGAATTATTAGGCAAGTTGTATTTTGGAGGATTTTTTTTATTATTGATCAACAACTATGTTCTCAATCAACCCAAAAGACTTATAAATATCAAAGCTTAATATTTTTGGAAATTGTAGTGAGTTTTTTTTAGATTTGGCTATCTTAGGAGGATATCTGTCTATGCAGGTAACTATTACTGTGCAGAATTATTAGGCAACTTAATAAAAATCAAATATATTTCCATCTCACTTGTTTATTTTTACCAGGTAAACCAATATAACTGCACGAAATTTAGAAATAAACATTTCTGACATGCAAAAACAAAACCCCAAAAAATTAGTGACCAATATAGCCACCTTTTTTTATGATGACACTCAACAGCCTACCATCCATAGATTCTGTCAGTTACTTGATCTGTTTAAGATCAACATTGCGTGCAGCAGCCACCACAGCCTCCCAGACACTGTTCCGAGAGGTGTACCGTTTTCCCTCCCTGTAGATCTCACATTTTATGAGGGACCACAGGTTCTCTATGGGGTTAATATCAGGTGAACAAGGGGGCCATGTCATTATTTTTTTTATCTTTTAGACCTTTACTGGCCAGCCACGCTGTGGAGTAGTTGGATGCATGTGATGGAACATTGTCCTGCATGAAAATCATGTTTTTCTTCAACGATACTGACTTCTTCCTGTACCACTGCTTGAAGAAGTTGTCTTCCAGAAACTGGCAGTAGGTCTGGGAGTTGAGCTTCACTCCATCCTCAACCCAAAAAGGTCCCACAAGTTCATCTTTGATGATACCAACCCATACCAGTACCCCACCTCCATCTTGCTGGCATCTGGGTCGAAATGGAGCTCTCTGCCCTTTCCTGATCCAGCCTCTGGCCCATCCATCTGGCCCATCAAGAGTGACTCTCATTTCATCAATCCATAAAATCTTTGAAAAATCAGTCTTAAGATATTTCTTGGCCCAGTCTTGACGTTTTATCTTATGTTTCTTGTTAAAAGGTGGTCGTTTTTCAGCTTTCCTTACCTTAGCCATGTCCCTGAGTATGGCACACCATGTGCTTTTTGATACTCCAGTAACATTGCAGCTCTGAAATATGGCCAAACTGGTGGCAAACGGCATCTTGGCAGCTTCACGCTTGATTTTCCTCAATTCATGGGCAGTTATTTTGTGCCTTTTTTTCCCAACACGCTTCTTGCAACACTGTTGGCTATTTGCCATGAAACGCTTGATTGTTCGGTGATCATGCTTCAAAAGTTTGGCAATTTCAAGACTGCTGCATTCCTCTGCAAGACATCTCACAATTTTGGACTTTTCAGACCCCGTCAAATCTCTCTTCTGACACATTTTTCCCAAGGAAAGGAAGTTGCCTAATAAGTAACCACACCTTATATAGGGTGTTGATGTCATTACACCGCACCCCTCCTCATTACAGAGATGCACATCACCTGATTTACTTAATTGATAGTTGGCTCTCAAGCCTATACAGCTTGGAGTAGAACAACATGTATAAAAAGTATCATGTGATCAAAATACTCATTTGCCTAATAATTCTGCACACAGTGTATTTCTCCCTTTACCCCTGTTTGAGTTGAGTATATGCATAAGAGGTATATATTTCATTCATCTGCTTTGTTTAACCCTTTTAAAGCCTGCATCTTCATACCTATTTTTGCAAGCCAGTATCAATGGTTTATACTTAAAAGGGTTTTTCCAAGAACAAAGTTCATTTTAATCAATGGATCGTGGAATAATAATAAGTTCTACAATTGAATGTGTTTAAAAACATATTCATTTGCTGAGATAATCTTATATATGTTGCCAGCTATGTACTGAGTAATGGCTGTCTCTGACTGTACAGGAACATGGTCTGATCATACCACATTTCCTGGGCTGGGGAAGAAGTAAATAAAATACAAACATTACAGAATGCGATCACAAATATTTATTTGCGATAAAACCTTTTTTAAACAAAACAGGTAGGGAAATGTTTTACCTTGCAAACAAAATCAGCTATGATCCCATGCTGTAATGTCTTTAAACTCTTTTGCATCTTACCCTGACCAGAAGATGTGTTATGATCATATCATGCTCCTGTTCACTCAGACAAAGCCATTACACAGTATACAGTAGGGGCACATTTATTAGATTATCTCAGCACAGGAACATTTTTTTTAAATTTACATACAAAACTTATTATTACAAGATCTATTGATTAGAATGAACTTTGAAATTAACTTTGTTAGTGAAAAAATCTATTTACGGGTATGCACCAAATCTGCATCTCTTGGCAGGAAAAATGCAGCGCCAAAAATGTGTTTGTCGTGTTTTTCAACAGCCAAAAACCCAGAAAGAATTGACATGCTTCAGATTATTTCCTGCACCAGACCTACCATGATAAAATCCTGAACGTGTGCACTACTCATTGACTTTGCTGGCATCAGGATTTGCTTCCAGTTTTTTGACAAATTTGTAAGCAAAAATGCCTAAATAAATGCAGCAAAAGCACAGTTTGTTCACACAGCCTAATTAATCAAACTGAGTTTGTTCCCTGGTGCTGAAAGGTCTTCTCACTTGTTCAACGATTTTATGATCGATGTTGGTCAGCAAGCTTGTTTTGTTTGTCTTAAATCCTATTGCCTCCTGTTGTCTACATAGTTCAGAGGAAAACTATGCAGTCGGATTGAACTAGCAACCAATGAGAGAACAGCCATCTCCCACCAATCATGTAAGACACATTACCCTATAATGAGAACTGAGGGATATAAAAGGGGCCTTAATCTGTCGACACAGTTATATTCTACAGGACTTCAGCCTAAGATCCATGGTTAAAGCTGAAGGAACTCAGACCTGCTTGGCAGCTCAATGCTGCACCCATAAATTTGCTTGCAGAATCCAGATTGGGACAATTCAGTCAACTGGCTACATATCTTGCTGTGTTCGGTCAGCTTCCTAAGCTTCCTGCTATTGCTTCTAAGCAGTTGACCATCAAAAGCAGGGTGCTGCTGACTGAGATGATTGGCCCTGGAAGCCCGAAGTCACAAAGATTCTAAGATCCCTGGCTGGCTAGCGGAAGGGTAGAACTCTGTTGCCTGTACCATATTGTGTTCTTGCTGGGAATGTACAATATATTTTTGCATGTTGGTGAACCAACACCAAGTGATACCAATTTGTGATTCCCTCACCCTGTATTGTCTGAATAGTGTTCTGCCAATGAGGACAGAGTGCAAATGCTTAATGGGATGAGCCATGATCCGTGTGGTCATTCTGAAGACAGCCAGGCCAGCAGACAAAAGCACCCACTGACCCTCGTGTCTCCACAGTAATGTCCCCATCCTGATATATAAGTACCCATTCTAATATATATGTTCCTCATTCTGGGCCCATCCTGGTATATATGTTCCCCACCTTGGTCACATTCTGGTATATACCCATCCTGGTAAATATGTCCCCCATCTTTGGACCATCCTGGTATATGTGTCCCCAATCCTGGCATATATGTGGCCCATCCTGTTATATATGTTGCCAATCCTGGCATATGTGTCCCCCGTCCTGGTATATATGTGGCCCATCCTGTTATATATAGTATATCACAAAAGTGAATACGTCCCTCAAGTTTTTGTAAATATTTTACTAAATCTTTTCATGGGACAACACTGAAGATATGACCCTTTTTGCAAAGCAATTTTATTTGAATAGTTCCATTAAAAATACATCCACACGTGGGGCAAGACAAATATCGGATAGGGGTAATGGTCTCTTGGACTACGTGTTTCGGGACCATGTAGAAGGTGCACATATGCCGAAACGCGTAGTCCGAGAGACCATTACTCCTATTTGATATTTGTCTTGTCCCACGTGTGGATGTATATTTAACGGAACTATTCAAATAAAATTGCTTTTCAAAAAGAAAAAAAAAATTAAGAATATCTACTGAGTCCTGGAATTTGTATACTGGAGTCTTTGGACAACCATTTCTACATTTGATTTTCGAGGCTGGCTCCTGCCCTATTTCCTTGCGGACTCTATATCCGGACCATATATGAGATTCCACACATAGGGGAGTACCGGTAAGCTGGCTTTAGACTTTTTTGTATTTTTTCTAAATAACTGAACACGCAAGCTTTCATGTCTAAACCACTGGTAATAAAAGTTGGTACACCCCTAAGTGAAAATGGCCAAATTGTTCTCAAACAGTGTCATGGGATTTATTAGTGTTACAAGGTCTCAGGTGTGAATGGGAAGCAGGTGTGTTAAATTTGCAGTTTGTCTCCCACACTATACTAGTCACTGAAAGTTCAACATGGCACCTCACGGCAAACAATTCTCTGAGGATTTGAAAAAAAGAATTGTTGCTCTTCATAAAGATGACCTAGGCTGTAAGAAGATTTCATTGCCCTGAAACTAAGATGCAGCATGGTGGCCAAGACCACACAGCAGTTTAACAATATAGGTTCCTCTCAGAACAAGTCTCCCCATGTTCAACCAAATAGATTGAGTGCACATGCTCACTATCATATCAAGAGGTTATTTTTTCAAAGTTGATGTATAAATGCTGCCAGCATTGCTGCAGTAGGTAAAGGGTAAAGGGGTGTGGGGGTCAGCTTGTCAGTGCTCAGACCATAAACAGCACACGGCATCAAATCTGTCTGCATGGCTGTCATCCCAGAAGAAAGCCTCTTGTAAAGATGATGCACAAGAAAGCGAAGCTGAAGACAAGTAGAGTAAGGTCATGGATTACTGGAATCATCGCCTGTGGTCTAATGAGACAAACATAAAACTATTTGATTCCGATGGTGTCAAGCAAGTGTGGCAGTAACAAAGACAAGTGTGTCTTGCCTACAGACAATCATAGTGGTTTCGGCTATGGGAAGCTACAGTTCATGGAAGGAACAATGAATGCCAATGCATAGTGTGACATACTACCTTCAGAAATTGGGCCGCAGGGCAGTAATAATGACCCAGGATGACTACTCCCTTGCTAAAGAAATTGAGGGTAAATGTGCTGGACTGGCCAAGCATGTTTCCAGATTTAGACCCTATTGAACATCTATGGGGCTTACTCAAATAGAAGGTAGATCAGCGCAATATCTCTAACATCCACCAGCTCCATGATATCATCATGGAGGAGTGGAAGAGGATTCTAGTGGCTCCAGTGAAGCTCATGTGAACTCCATGCCCAAGAGAGTTAAGGCAGTGCTCAAAAATAATGGTGGCCACAAAAAAAATACACTTTGGGCACAATTAGGCCATTCTCACTTAATGGGTGTATTCACTTTAGTTGCCAGTTGTTTTGACATTAATGGCTGTATGTTGAGTTATTTATAGGGCACATCATATTTACACTGTTATACAAGCTGTACACTGACTACTTTACATTGTATCAAAGTATCATGTCTTCAGTGTTGTTCCATGAAAAGCTATAATAACATTTTTACAAAAATGTGACGGATGGACTCACTTTTGTGATATACTGTATGTTGCCCATCCTGGTATATATGTCCTCCATCCTGGTCCCATCCTGGTATTTATGTGGTCCATCCTAGTATATATGTTCCCTATCCTGGTCTGGTCCAATCCTGGTATATGCAGTATGTCCCCCATCCTCATATACAGTATATGTCATACGGGCAGCACAAGACATCACTGCCTTGCGCCCCTAGTCTCAGGTGCTCCAACATCAGCTGGGTCCCTGCACAGCAAAACTCTGTGATGGGAAGTTGATCCAGGGAAATAGTCTATTTCCTGTATGTGTAGACAGGAATACATTTTTGCCTAATTTTGAGCAATTAGCATCTGCCTCATGAGGTTTTTGCTTTTTTCTGGATTAACATGCTAGGCTATAGGTTGAACTTGATGGACTTATGCTTTCTTTTTACTTTGGAGTGCAAATAAATAACTAGTAGTTAAAATGTATCAGTTATGCTATAAAATGTATGAATTTATCCCAAACCTACGCTACTGTACATATTGCAGAGCAGCCCCAGAGCAGTGGTTGTATGGTTCCTTAGTTTGGGATTCATAAGCCTCATGCACTATCATACAGCTTGTATTAGTTATCTTATGTACATAGATATCTTTCCCTAACGACAATGATTCTATGGGAGGAAGCCAGCATACAGCAGCAGAGAACTGTTTTTTTGGTCAGATTCTGTAATTCTCTGCAATAAATCTGAGGGACAAGAATGTTTGGCACTGGGCATATGCGCTAGAATGGAAGCCTTATTGGGGTTCTGTATAAAACAAGTTATTTTAAAGTTTAATGCACGAGGTCCACAAGGCTAGGTTAACACTCTGTTTACCATTTACATTTGATATACATGCTGTGAAATGTTCCCAATGTTTATGGAAATTAAAAACATGTTTATGAAATTGGTGTGTGTCAAAAGAAAGATGTATTGTTTACTTTTTGCACAAAACATAAGAAATGTTTATTAAAGGATGTAGAGCTATTTTCAGAATGAATAGAAAATCAACTAGAAAGTCTCACCTTTATAAATGAGCGCATAGAGAAAAGATTTGCAAGCATGGTGGACAGACCCTGTGCTAGGCAACTCTGGGCTATAAAACCCAGCTTCAGCTCAGCCAGGCATATGGCATCGTCTCCTTCTTTCCAATTCCAGCTAGGGATGTTCAACAGATGAGCCTGGGGAAACAATAATCCAAAAATTACTTACAATTTGTGAAAATCAGAAGATGCCAGTCCTATGTACCAGCCTTCTCTTGTTCATAACTGCATGTGGTCATCAAGGGCGTCATGTACCAAAAACTGCATTTTTTTTTGCCCCAGGTTTCACTTTTTGTCATCTATACATTTTTCCCCCATTCTCGGTCACAGAGGACTTTATTCTTTTGACCTATTTGGAGACTTTTCATACAGTGTTTTCAATTTTCATTGTTGTGCTACAGAGGAATACTTAGAATATGATGCAGTGAGCAGTGAAATGCAGTGGTCACTCAAAAGTTAGAAAGAAAATGTCACACTCCCAAAAAATTCACAATATCCTAACCTTGTTTTCTATACAGAACATTGCAAGGTCTCAGCATAAGGTGACTATAATATAAATCAGAGAGCAATTCAAAAGACTTTAAGCCCCCACCTTGTTATGATATTGCAGCATCTGAGTGATAATCCGGATCTTTGGATGATAGTTTTTTATAGAGATGACTCTGTAGTACAAAGTAAAAAAAATGTGGTTACTATGTCTGCTGCGGCAATTACTACATACTCCTGGTAAGTTCAGCATAACGACCTCGTCAGTTCAGCTTAAGGCCTTATTCAGACAGCTAAAATATGGGACTAATGACCAGAATTACCAGCATCTAGAGGATCTAGGATGCTGTGAGATTGGGTCATCATATTGTTGTCGGCACACAAATTGAGGCTATAATACACATGCTAAAATGCTCTGCATTATATAAATAAATGACTGATTGAGATGATAAGTTATATTTACAGTAATTGCATGGAAAGGTGGTCCTACAAAGTATTGACTCAAGGGGTTTGAATACAAATGCAAGTAATAATTTTAAGAATTATATATTTAGAAAACCATGTATTATTTCCTTTACACTTCCCAAATACTTGCTATTTTGTGTTAGTATATCACATAAAATCCAAGTAAAATACATTGACGTATGTGGGTGAAAAATTCTGCAAACGTTTGCAAGGTATGAATAATTTGTCAAGACCAGGTATTCCATAATTTTAAGATGTATTGGTATGTCTGATATGGATTTTTTGTATATATTGTACTGTGTTGCTTTAAAATAATACAAGTGCATCTCAATGAATTTAAATATCATCAAAGAGTTAATTTATTTCAGTAATTCAATACAAAAAGGGAAACACGTATATTATATAGAGTCATTACACACAGAGCGATCTATTTCAAGTGTTTATTTCTGTTAATGTTGATGATTATGGCTTACAGCCAATGAAAACCCAAAAGTCATTTTCTTAGCAAATTAGATATTAAATATTATATGAGACCAACTGAAAGAAACTCAGAAATGTTGGCGCCTACTGAAAAGTCTGTACAGTAAATACACTCAATACTTGGTCGGGGCTCCTTTTGCATTAATTACCACATCAATGCAGCGTGGCATGGAGGCGATCAGCCTGTGGCACTGCTGAGGTGTTATGGAAGCTCAGGTTGCTTTGATAGCAGACTTCAGCTCATCTGCATTGTTGGGTCTGGTGTCTCTCATCTTACTCTTGACAATACCCATAGATTTTCTATGGGGTTTAGGTCAGGCAAGTTTGCTGGCCAATCAAGCACAGTGATACTGTGGTTATTAAACCAGGTATTGGTACTTTTGACAGTGTGGACAGCTGCCAAGTCCTGCTAGAAAATTAAGTTTACATCTCCAAAAAGCTTGTCGGCAGAGGGAAGCATGAAGTGCTCTAAAATTTTTTTGTAGACGGCTGATCTGGCTTTGGTCTTGATGAAACACAGTGGACCTATACCAGCAGATGACATGGTTCCCCAAACCATCACTGGTTGTGGAAACTTCACACTAGACCTCAAGCAGCTTGGATTGTGTGGCTCTACACTCTTCCTCCAGACTCTGGGACCTTGGTTTCCAAATGAAATGCAAAAATTGCTTTCATCTGAAAACAACACTTTGAACCACTGAGCAACAGTCCAGTTCTTTTTCTCCTTGGTCCAGGTAAGATGCTTTTGGCATTGTCTATTGGCCGTGTGGCTTGATACAAAAAATGCAACAGTTGTAACCCATGTCCTGGATACGTCTGTGTGTGGTGGCTCTTGAAGCACTGACTCCAGCAGCAGTTTACTCATGAATCTCCCAGAATTTTTAAATTACCTTTTCTTAACAATCCTATCAAGGCTGCGGTTATCCCGGTTGCTTGTGCACTTTTTTTTACCACACTTTTTCCTTCCACTCAACTTTCTATTAATATGCTTGGATACAGCACTCTGTGTCTTTAGCAATGATCTTTTGTGGCTTACGCTCCTTGTGGGGTGTTTTAATAACTGCCTTCTGGATATCTGTCAAGTCAACAGTATTCCCCATGATTGTGTAGCCTACTGAACCAGACTAAGAGACCATTTTAACCACTTAGGAAGCCTTTGCAGATGTTTTGTGGTAATTATTCAAATTTTCTGACATAATGACTTTTGTGTTTTCATTGTCTGTAAGCCATAATTATCAACATTAACAGAAATAAACACTTGAAATAGATCACTCTTTGTAATGACTCTATATAATATATGTGTTTCTCTTTTTGTATGAATTACTCATATAAATTACATTTTTGATGATATTCTAATTTATTGAGATGCACTTGTGTTAATAGTTTATCATTATCATTATTTTTATCAAGAAAAAAATGCAAATTGAATGAATGAAAGACAAATCTAAATTGAATCAAGACAAATCTTCAAGATAAAGTTGCAGACAAATTTGGAAAGAAATTAGTAGGGACACTTGTTCCATACATCTTGGAGAACTAACCACAAATCTGTGTACAAGGCTTGTATAAATACTTTAGTCTGTTTGTGTAATCCCAGACAGACTCGATGATTTTGAGATCAGGCCATACCATCACCTCCAGGACACCTTGTTCTTCTTTATCTTAAAGATAGTTTTTAATGATATTGGCTGTATGTTTGGGATTCTTGCTCTAAGGCAGAATAAATTTGGAGTCAATCGGACGATTGCCTGTTGATGTTACATGCTGGATAAACATCTGCTTGAATTTCTGAGTATTGAGGTAACCATTAACAGCTACCCAACAATGGACATACTAATACACCCAATGTCAGGTCCCCATGTGTGACACCCAGGGCCGCCATCAGGGCATTACAACCGTAACTCCTGTACCGGGCCCAGTGAGCAGTGGCAGGAAGAGGGGCTGGCCCCTGCCCTTTCATCCCTCTGCTCATCGGACCCCAGGGACAGGGGATAGGGACATTTACATCACTACATTTCACAGATCTGGTCGGGCTGTGCAGGCAGCCAATCAAGTTAAGGAGGTATGCTGACATCACGTGACACGCATGCGCAGTCCTCACATCCTTCCCTGGCCATGACTCACCAATCAGCAGGTATATAATCCTTCATCCGCAGGCGCAGAAGACAGGCAGCGTCAGGATGCGGCGCAGGATTCAAGAAGACACCCGGTGGGCAGCAATCACCTGGCAGCAGGCGATCAACTGGGTGGCAGCAGCAGTTACAATCACCTGATCGGCAACAGCGGCTACATAGTAAGGCCGGACGGGTCCTGAGCTTAGTCATGGGGGGTGTGTTTGGTGGGGGCTCCTTGGTGTTTAGAGCAGGTGTGTGAACACTGGCCACATGTAATCAGCATTCAGCAGGAAAAGTAGTAATTTTCTATTGTCCAACTTAGAAATAATAGAAGTACTACTACTATCTGTAGTACTATTTTCCTAAGGAGATTCTGCATCAAAGCCTGGCTATTAGGGCAGGGAGCACCCAACATTCTTTGATCCTAATAGCCAGGCTTTGATACAAAATCTCCTTAGGAAAATATAGCAGTCCAGCAAGGCCTTTGTATCAGAGAATGTTGGGTGCCCCCTACCCAAATAGCCAGGCTTTGATACAAAATCTCCTTAGGAAAATATAGCAGTCCAGCAAGGCCTTTGTATCAGAGAATGTTGGGTGCCCCCTACCCAACTAGCCAGGCTTTGATACAAAATCTCCTTAGGAAAATATAGCAGTCCAGCAAGGTCTTTATATCAGAGAATGCTGCAAGCTGTAGGCTGATGGCACTGCTGGACATCATCTGATTTCTAGGGAAAGTAAGCATGAGGAGCTTTTCATATGCTGCGCCATGTTTTCTTGGCAGATCTCTGCATGTACAGTTTTAAACTTTGATCATTTTTTGGTACTTCTTCATAAGAGCTTGGACAGCAAATCTTGACATCAGACTGCTTTGAAATCTTAGCCTGGGAGAAACCTTGCTGATGCAGTATAGCTACCTTGTTTATGATCTGTGACCTGAAACTGGCTTAAACAACCTCATATTTGTAGCAAAGTTTGGCTGTCCTGCATTAAATTTTAAGCCTCTTACACAGCTTTTTCTGTTTTGTTATTGGCTGTGTTTTGACCTAGATATGTAAATGATGATCATTATCACGTGTTTGGTATAGCTGGTAACTCATATACCAGACTATAATCATACAAAATCCCAGATTTTGCACAAGTCTATCTAGAAGAATTGATGTTTTGAAGGCAAAAGGTGGCTTTACTAAATTTTGTTTTGATTTAGATTTCTCTTTTAATCATTCACTTTACAATTTGTTCATTGATACAAATAAACTATTTGCACTTCTATTTTTGAAAGTTGAGATGAGTGAATCGCTTCCAATGAAGCTGGATGACCTTGTGATCCCAGAGGATAAGAATATTTGTGCAGTTTCTGTCCATAGCCAGAGACTACTGTCGTTGACCGTGAAATGAGGTTGTTCATAGTGATCCGTTCATCTCAATCTGAAAGCATTGGTACATTTTGTCACAACTGCCTAAGACTTTAGTATAGTAATGTGTGTAAAGGTATTATATGTATATATTCTTGAAAAGATATTTTACTTATAATGTTATACCATAATACCTCATTATGTTTGATGCATCCTCTGCATCAGGATCAGCACAGTACTTATTTGCAAGAATTAAGCAGGCATCTGCAGACTCAATCTATCAAAGTAAACATTAAAAAGTGATCACACAAAGTATATTTTATTTGGCGATTAAACAATATGTGCACTAAAAAGTGTTTTTTCCTTTTACATTTTTTTAACTAATACATCTTCTATGATTTTCGTTAATGATTTTCGTAGGCAGTTATTTAATGCTACAAATTATGCAGAGTAAATGGAACTTTAATCAACATTGCCAGGTCCAGTGCTGTCTCTGCTGGCTCCTCCGATGATTGTGTACAGGCTACTGCAGTGACGTCATGTCAACAGAGCTGCAGACAGTCAATGGGCTAAATGACTTTGCTGATGTGGATGACACAAGTTGTCTACCCCAGAGATTGGCTGCAGTGCTGTACTCAATCACTGGAGAAGATGTAATGACACCACACTGGACCTAGGGAGGGTTAGTAACAAAAAATGTAATATTTTTAACACAAGTAGGTCAACTTAGTTAAAAAAGTTGCACAGAAATTATCTTTTATACTGTACCAAGAAAAGAATAATCAATCAATCTTTCCCCCTTTAATTCTAAGGATCCATTGTAAGCACAGAAGGATCCTCCAGTGGTCAGGAGGATCTTCTGACACTGTGGAAAATATTACTATACAGTATTTCATATTTCTTTTGTACACACATAAAAATGTCACATCATTTCAAAATATCAGTGGTTCTGTGATGTGTGAAAAGACACCTGGTGCAGTTAGCAACTAAACCACCAGGTGTCGCTAAAGTACAACCAACAGGATATACTAACAGAACCATAAGAGGAGAAGAATCCAGGGGAGAGTAATCAAAACACGCTGAGATTGATGAACACAGAGGTAAGTCAGGACAAAAGGGGGAAAACCGAGACAGTGTTTGAACAAGCCGAGATCAGTAAAACGAGGATGTCAGTCAGAGGGCAGGGAAGAGAACGGACAATACAGATGGGAAAGAAAGGAGGAAGGTAGGAAGGTAGGGTCTGTGGAGGGGGTTGGGCAATACACCAGGACAGGCAAAGCCAAGGAGGTGAGATGAGGGGGTCACAGGGAGGTCAGGGAAAGCAAACACGGGCGTAGGAAGGCAGTCAGACTCAGGAGGGCTGGAAGAGGTGAGCAATAGCTAGACAGGATCAGGGAAGACACAAGCAAAGCACTAGCCGAGCACTAACCTAAGCTGGAAATATCACTAGCAGCGTGACAGCAGGGTCGGCTCAGCTATAAAGCGGAGGAAGGTCCAAATCGAGATTAGAAGGACCCCTCCCAAATGGTCAGGGAGAGGCTGAAAACCTGGAGGGGATCACACAGTGTAAGCCAGCTCTGCAGGGGGCCGGCCAGCAGAGCAAGGCGAGAACCTGGCTCTGTAGGATGACGGGCCTGCAGAACATGGTCATGACACGATGTTTCCTGAGTCAGTAGAAAGCTTTTGTCTTTAACATAATTAACAAGTTTTTGATACATATTTAATTATTTAGCTCCAGTTATTTATAGGGCACCATAATATTCACAAAGCTGTAGACCGATTGCTGTCAGTCACACCAATCTCCAGTGAAGTGCGTTTTCTAGTTTTACCACAGATAGTGACACTTTCTAGCAAATGTAATTTATCTACATAGGAACCTAATTACAATATTAATATATTTTATGGTGATCAAAGAGGTTATTTCACACCATACTTTATCACATATTTACAGGATAGATGATGTATAATTGCTGGAGTCCCGATCACTAGAATGGGAATCTCAAGCTTGTTGAGAAAATCCCTATAAGGAGCTATTTTACTTTACTTAGAATCCTTACACATTTCAATCCACAATAGTAAATACAATAAATATGTTCTTTTCCTAGCACCGAGAAAAGATATTTGTGACAACAGTAAAATATAAAAGAATCTTTTACCTTAACTCTAGCAAGGTCGTGGGGGTTCAGGACTGATCCCTGGTAAAATTCTACCTGAGTAAAGTGTCTCTTAAAGAGAGCTTCTAGCTCTAGATTAGGTGATATGCTGTGGAAAAAAATATACATGACATGAATTAATGGGAAATAATGAAAATGTTTCAACAATTTTGTGAGTCATTCTACAAGTCTATCATTTTAGGAGACAAGGAAATTCATTTTTAATTAAAAAGGTTTTCCACTACTAATGTGACCCCCTTTCTTTCATCATCCTAACTCTTCCTAACTAACACTTTCCTAATATACTTCTGCTATCTACTCTGCTCTTGCAAGCTTATCTATAACAGACTCATAAATAATTTTATTATGGTTGTAGGTTTGATCCTTATGGTTGCAGACTGAAATCAGACCAACCTGAGCACGGTGCGTCACCTGTGGGGGCAGAGCCGGCTCTCTGGTAGTGACAGCAGTCTGGACATGCTTGGCTAGATCACAGTTCCCTCTCCTCAGCCCCCACCAATGACATGTTCTGGACAGTTAAGCTGGGTTTACACACTGCAACATCTCAAACGACATCGCTGTAACGTCACCGGTTTTGTGACGCAATAGCGATGTTGTTTGCGATGTTGCAGTGTGTGAAACCTATCAGCGACCTGGCCCCTGCTGTGAAGTTGTAATCGTTACAAATCGTTCAGGACCATTCCTAGGTCCTTTGTTTCCCGCTGTGCAGCATGAAGTTTCAGTGTGTGAAGACTTTGCAGCGACTTTGTTAGCAACTTTCCTTTCAAAAGGCTGCTTATCAACGTCCCCAACAACCAGCTAAGTCGCTCTGCAGGTCCGGATCGCTGTTGAGTCGTTGGCCAGGTTTGCCTGTTTGAACGCTCACCAGAGACTTAACAGAGACTTAGGGAGGTCGCTATTGCGTCACAAAACCGGTGACGTTACAGCGATGTCCTTTGCGATGTTGCAGTGTGTAAACCCAGCTTTAGTCTTATTCCCGTTTACAGCCAGAAGGATCAAAGCTACAACAATAAGAAAGGTATTTACGAGCCTGTTAGAGATAAGCTTACAGGAGCAGAGTAGATAGCAGAAATATATTAGGAAAGTGTTATTTAGGAAGAGTTAGGATAAAAGAAAAGGGGTCACATAAGTAGTGGAAATCCTCTTTAAGGGAATTTTAATTCCAACTCTCAATGGCATTCAATGAACTGACAAAGAAATGGCCAACATTTGCCTGCAACATAAAAGTCCCTCGGGATTCAACAAAAGATACAATTTCCTCCTTCAGCAGTATACAGAACTACTAGTAACAAATAATGTGTCTGTTACTACAGCTGTCTCAAATTTGTTTATGAATAGGGATGATCGAATACCTCAAATATTCGGCTTCATGAATATTTGCTGAATAGATCGCCGCTATTCAACTATTCGCGAATATTCTATGTGCAATGTAAGTCTATGGGAAACCCGAATAACAACTATTTGGAACTACTCGGACTTCCCATAGACTTACATTGCACATCCAATATTCGCATAGCGGCGACCTATTCGTCGGATATTCGCAAAGCCGAATATTTGAGGTATTTGATCATCCCTATTTATGAACTATAAAATACACCACAATTATTCAATCCAAGCACTGTACAAAGAAGGAGGGGAAACAAATGCATATGGAAGAAATACGGTATGTTTATCATTATTCTTCTTTTAATATCATATTACAACATTTCTTAATTGCCACAATGCCACAATGCAAGTCATTTCAAAATCAAGAAAGGACTAAGAACTAAAGCCTATAGCTTTAAGTTTAAAATATTGAAGTTGAGAAAACAATTGTTCTTATGGGACAATATTTTAAATGGATTTTTTTCATTAAAAAAATGCCTGAGAGAGAATAATTATCTTTTAATCCCCGTTGCTCCTTTGTCAAAGCTTCAGGAATTCCAGACAATTGTTGTTTATTTGGTTGCATCAATGACATACAGTCTACACACATCACTGCTGCAACCAATAGCTGTTCTTAGAGGTGTGAGACGTGACTGGCTGCAGTGGTGATGTGGGTTGATGACACATCATCATAGAAGTAAACAGAACATTCCCTACTTTTGACCAAACTTTTTCATGATCATCCTAATGGGATTTTCCCAAAACCTAACTGTTTCTGGATTTGGTGGATTTTGCTGATAGGCATTCAACAAGAATTTGCTTTTTTTAACTCATAGAAATAAAACAATTATTTATTGATTGTCAGTTTTAATGTAAAGTATTATTGCAATGATCACATAAAAAAGAAAAGCAAAAATACTTATAAAGTATAATTTTTAAAGCGTTTGTTCAGTTCTTTTATATTGATGGTCTATCCTTATGATAGAACAGCAATAACATTTTGTGGGGGAGCGACATCAGGCACTCCCACCAATCAGCTGTTCCTAAAGCCACTGCAAGCCAGATGTAGTTAGTTGTGGAGCAGAATATCACAGCTACATCAACTTTATAGTGGCTGTGGCCAGGTACTGTAGATACAACCCTATGCATCCGAATAGGCTCACATACAGTATACAGTACCCGACTGTGGCCACTATGCAGTTACTTGGAACATGAGTTAGATATACACTAAATGGCTACATTAGCGATACCTGTTAATTCATGATTGGCATTTCCCTGTATGGAAGTTAGACATGTAACCCAGAGGCAGTATAAAATCAAATGAGCAACATTTCCACTGTATCAGTTTCTGTAGATATCCACATTACAATGGGAAATTTGAGCACTCTGAGAAACTGAGAAATAAGGCATGAAAATCAATGCTATGATAATTCTTGAGGAGGATGTCAAGAATTATTTGGATGAATAGAGATTGGACAGCCAAGAAAATTGCAGCTGAACAATGCTGGTGATTCAATGAATGTGTCTAAAAGCACAACTGGTCATTGTAGGCTCTGTTTCCTTTACACATACATTGTTGTCTAAAGGAAATAGAAAGTCAATAATTCAGTGGACAAAATAATGCAAAAATTAAGTCATTTAGCAGTGAGAAAACATAATGAATCCAGATTTCTGCTCCACAATGCTTATGATAGAATGCAGCACTGGTGTAAGGCGTAGACCGGGTAAGCACCTGCCTAGGGCACAACCTTCTGCCTCTCTGTATGAGCCGCATTTTGGGGATAAAAAAAAAGAACCTTATTGTTGAATGTCTGCAGATGCTCTGCTCATCCTCAGGCTGAAGGCATTCAAAACACTGATGGCTGGAGTGCAGGCACAGAGTCATTCCCTCCCAGCACTCACAGCCGGCCTTAGCTACATGCAATGGGCCGCCAGACTGCAGTGGGGGAGACAGCGAGTCATTTGAAATATATACCGCGTGTGCAATGATTATTGGAGTCCCACTGCTATGATCAATGTCTAAGTCACAGGATTTAGTCTACCTACGCTGTAGGGAGAGGAGCTCGGACGTCCTGCAGAGAGGAGGATGCGTTATGTAGATCAGCGCAGAATCCTGTTTTGCCGGAGTTGCCTTTAGTGTCCTCTCAGAGAGGAGTCGAAGTCACAGGGTGTCAGAGAGAAGCAGCGCAAACACAGCATGATAGATCTAACATAGGAGGTGAGAGAGATGATGTGTGTTTTTCGGTGTATGAGTGTGTGTAAATGTTTATGTGCCCAAGTGTTTCTATAAGTGTGTTTTTCTATTGTATACGTTTGTGTGTGTGTATCAATATTTCTTTCCTAAGTGTATGTGTGTATTTCTCCTGTGGATTTATGGTAGCATGTAATGGGCAGAAGAACATGTAATATGTGTAAAAAGAACACCACCAGTTATTAACCCCTTCCTGACATCTGATGGACATGTGCTATGTAAGTAAGGAGAAGGTTTATTGCGTGCCTCACAGGCTGAGGAGCCCACACTATACCCGGCATATAACTCTCTCTATGTGACTGCAGGCTTCTGAATCCTCAAAGTGCACACATCAAATGCTGTCAGGATTACCCGGTGTTGGCGGTGAGAGTGGGCAGTCTTGTGACAACAAGTAAGTGATTTCCATACTTCCCGTCACATTAACAATAGAGGTCACTTGGAAATGTTTAGCTTTTCCTGTACACTATGTGGAAAAATGAATGGTGAAATTTAAATTTACAACTTCCTGCAAAAAATAAACCCTCATATGTCTTTGTGGACAGAAACATAAAAAAATATGGCTCTTGGAAGTAGGGGAAGAAAATACTGATAATACAAACATTGAATATCAGGAAGGGGCTAAAGGGAAAACTGTCATGATACTTTTATATTTCAAACTAATGACATGTGTGCACAAGGGTTTTCATGTGAATAATACTTCATTTTGATTGTAGAAATCCATTTTGTACTTTGAGAACTCTAGTGTACAAATTATATACAAGTTAGCGCTAAAATGTTTTGGGGTGGTACATTACACTTGCGGTTCTCCTGCCCTCCCTATTCTGTGCCATCTTCTGTGTTTGACTGACAGGTCACTCTTATTTCAGTGACCTGCTTTCCCTACCAAGACCTACCCAGTGCTATCAGTGCATTTGGTGGTACGCCACTGGGTAAGGCCCTCTTGATGTCACCAGACCCAGTGTATCAGTCTGTGCACTCTATGGCAGAGGGACTGTATGTTTTCACACTGAAGGCCACATTATACATTATAATACTCTAAAATCAGCTGAACCTGCAGATATTGTCAGAATTGTCCAGTAGTTTAATATGTATAGGGGTTAATCCATATTAGCTTTCATGACTATCTTTGGGTGTTGCAATTAAAATATAGAAAATGTGGGATGACTATCGCTATTTGTCCCTTGTGTTGTGTAAATGGTCCTCAATCAATAAATGATTCTATATCAAACTTTGAAAATGCATTAACTGTTAAGCTGTTTTATTTTTCTTTTCCTGGTATTTTTTGGTGAAAAAGATAGACATTGGAGGGGCAGGGGGCAGAGCTAGTGGACCTGCTACATCAGTTTCTGACCCATTTTGTTAATTGGGGACGGAGGGTTTATCGGAGGTGCGTCATTAGCTTTATCTGCCTAGGGCACCTGAATACCTTGTCCTGGCCCTTGTAGAAAGTGCATTTGGCACAAGCAGCATGAATTGATTAACCCTTCCTATCAGATGTCAGCAGTTAAAGGGGTGGTTCACCCATTTTTTTTATTTTCTGTAGGAGTTCTACTTACCTTTCTAGGCGTTTTCTCCTTTGGCTTCTGTTTCCAGTTCTGGCACTGAGCGGCGCTATCCTGCACGCTCAGTGCCGGTCACATGACCCCCTGGAGCTGTGGCCGCCGGCATCCTCTGACGTCCCGGCATTTCCGGGCTCTCAAACTTGACGGGTACGTCACAGGATGCTGGCGCCACTCACACTGAGTGACAGGGCTCACACTGAGTGACAGGGCTGTGGGCGGTGACTACCGCACGTCACAGCCCAGCATCGAGGGGAGGATCCGGAGGACGTCAGTGTGGAGCCGGCGTCCTGCAGATGGTTCTTCAGCTGAATCCCCCCCTGCACGTAAGTATGTGATCACACTGTCCACCCGCCCGCTCTGCTGCGATGTCAGGAGAGCGGCCGGTGTCGGGCAGTGTGATCATCTGCTCCTCCCAGCAGCACTGCAGGACGCAGCAAGACACTGACAGGCATGTCACCGCTGTGCTCTGCCATCTGTCCTGCTGCATGGGACCAACTGTCTGCACTCTGTCACCTGCACCACAAGTCACAGAGTGGAGACAGTTGGTGACAGAGCACCTCTGCCCCCCCCATTCTTTCCCCACTCTCTTCTCTCCCCCTACTCTTCTCCCCCTTCCCTCTTCCCCCTCTTCTCTGCCCCCCTCTTATCCCTCTCTCCTCTCCCCTCTCTTTTCCCTCGCTCTCTTTTCCTCCCCCCGCGCTCTCTTTTCCTCCCCCCGCGCTCTCTTTTCCTCCCCCGCGCTCTCTTTTCCTCCCCCCGCGCTCTCTTTTCCTCCCCCCGCGCTCTCTTTTTCTCCCCCACGCTCTCTTTTCCTCCCCCGCGCTCTCTTTTCCTCCCCCCGCGCTCTCTTTTCCTCCCCCCGCGCTCTCCCCCTCTCTCTCTTCTCCCCCCCTCTCTCTTCTCCCCTCTCCCTCTCTTCTCCCCCCCTCTCTCTTCTCCCCCCTCTCTCTCTTCTCCCCTCTCTCTTCTCCCCTCTCTCTCTCTCCCCCCCTCTCTCTTCTCCCCCCCCGCTCGCTCTCTCCCCCCCCCGCTCGCTCTCTTCTCCCCCCCGCTCGCTCTCTTCTCCCCCCCGCTCGCTCTCTTCTCCCCCCCGCTCGATCTCTTGTCCCCCCCGCTCGCTCTTTCCCCCCCCCCGCTCGCTCTTTTTCCTCGCTCTCTCCTGGTATGGTCAGTACAGAAATCTCTCCATCGTGGAGGGGTGAGAGGGAGTAATAAACATGGAGTATCCAACTGTGTCTGTGTATTTATTTCTAATAAAGTATTTTTCTCTGTGTGATGTCTTTTTTTTTTACTTTAACCCCTTATTACCCAGCGTGCCACATGCCACCAGGGCCACTGGAAGAGTTGGATACAGCGCCTGAAGATGGCGCTTCTATGAAAGCGCCATTTTCTGGGGCAGCTGTGGACTGCAATTCGCAGTGGGGGGCCCAGAAAGTTTGGGCACCCTGCACTGTGGATTCCAATCCCCAGCTGCCTAGTTGTACCTGGCTGGACTCAAAAATTTGGCGAAGCCCACATCATTTTTTTTTTTTTAATTATTTCATGAAATTCATGAAAAAAAAGGGCTTCTCTATATTTTTGGTTCCCAGCCGGGTACAACTAGGCAGCTGGGGGTTGGGGGCAGCCCGTAGCTGCCTGCTGTACCTGGCCAGCATACAAAAATATGGCGAAGCCCACGTCATTTTCTTAAAAACGTTTTCAGGGAAAAACCTTTATAAAAAAAAAATGCTTCCCTGCATTTCTATTGCCAGTGAAAGTAAACACCAAGCAGCGGGGGCTAGCAGCCAGTAGCTGCTTTGGTTACCCTTAGCAATAGAAAATGCAGCGGGAGCCCACAAACAATGTGATTTTTTTGTTTTTTTATTTTTAATGAATTTTTAAAAAAAAAAAATCGGCATGGGCTTTGCCCATCGAGCGCCAGAGCATTTTACTTCTCATTCATCCCAAGTAATCAGATGACTCCAGTGTCAGCCGATTACTTGTTCTGTGTCCCCCTGCATCCATCGCAGCGTGTACGGGCTGTGAGGTCAGCGGAGTGGAGACAGTGACATGCTCTGCTCTGACACATAGTGTGCTGCATGTCATTATCTGTCTCCACTATGGGACTTGTTGTGCAGGTGACCGGATGCTACATGTCACTAACTGTCTCCACTATGGGACTTGTTGTGCAGGTGAGAGTGTATACAGTTGGAACAATGCAGCAGAAGTCACAGAGTGGAGCAAGTTAGTGACATGTATCATCCGGTCACCTGCACAACAAGTCCCAGAGTGGATACAGTGACATGCAGCACACTATGTGTCAGAGCAGAGCATGTCACCAACTTGCTCTGCTCTGTCACCTGCGATGCTGCATGTCACGTTTTTGCCGCGATTTGGTGCGTTTTTTGCTGCGTTTTTGCTCACTGCGTTTTTAATCAGTGCACAATGCTATTAAAGATTGTTGATGAAAAAAAAAAAGGTCTGATGTCATTTCCTTATTCAAAATGTTCATTGTATGCAGGAGAGCAGACAGCAGCTGCAGAACTACAAGGCTCAGCATCCTCCATTCACTAGTGTATGCAGGAGAGCAGACAGCAGCTGCAGAACTACAAGACTCAGCATCCTCCATTCACTAGTGTATGCAGGAGAGCAGACAGCAGCTGCAGAACTACAAGGCTCAGCATCCTCCATTCACTAGTGTATGCAGGAGAGCAGACAGCAGCTGCAGAACTACAAGACTCAGCATCCTCCATTCACTAGTGTATGTAGGAGAGCAGACAGCAGCTGCAGAGCTACAAGGCTCAGCATCCTACATTCACTAGTGTATGCAGGAGAGCAGACAGCAGCTGCAGAACTACAAGGCTCAGCATCCTCCATTCACTAGTGTATGCAGGAGAGCAGACAGCAGCTGCAGAACTACAAGGCTCAGGATCCTCCATCCAGGACTGTATGCAGTTTTTTACACAAAAAAAAAAAAAATGACATGGCCTTCGCTATATTTTTGTATGCTAGCCGGGTACAGCAGGCAGGTACGGGCTGCCCCCAACCCCCAGCTGCCTATTTGTACCCGGCTGTGAACCAAAAATATAGAGAAGCCCTTTTTTTTTAATTATTTCATGAATTTCATGAAATAATTAAAAAAAAAAAAATGACGTAAGCTTCGCCTAATTTTGGTGTCCAGCCGGGTACAACTAGGCAGCTGGGGATTGGAATCCACAGTGAAGGGTGCCCAAGCTTTCTGGGCACCCCCACTGCGAATTGCAGTGCACAGCCACCCCAGAAAATGGTGCTTTCATAGAAGCGCCATCTTCTGGCGCTGTATCCAACTCCTCCAGCTGCCCTGATGCCGGGTGGCTAGCTAGGTAATAATGGAGTTAGGGCTAGCTGTATATTATCAGCTAGCCCTAAGCCCGAAATTCATGGTGTCACGCCAATATTAGACATGGCCACCATGAATTTCTAGTAATGATAAAAAAAAAACACAACACCCAGAAAAATATTTTTATTAGAAATAAAACACAACACAATTAGTGACTCCATCTTTATTGAAATAAACCCCCCTCCGCAGTAATCCTGGGTTAGGGTCCCGCGCCGTCCAATCAGGATCCAATATCATCTGATCGGTTTGCTGGAAGGCAAAGCGATCAGATGATGTGTCAGGTTAAACTACGTGACATGACACATCAGCTGATTGTATAAAAGCCGATTATACAATCAGCTGATGCATCAGTGCAAAAAAAATAAAAAATAAATAAATACTCATGTCTGTGCTGATTACCGGCAGCTCCTGCAGCGGAGTCTGATCCTGGCCCATCACTGCAGGAGCTGCCGGTAATCAGCTGATGAAGTCCCCTGACGGCAGGATCAGCTGATAGCCGGCCGGGTGCGAAAAAGCCGGCGAGACTACGATCAGCTGATGTGTCAGGTGACTGCATCAGGTGATCCACCGCCAGGTCCTGCAAGCTTCGTACGTGCCCCGGGGAGACTGCACACAGCCAGAGCGGCGGTACCGAGACAGGGGCTGGGAGCGGGCATGGCACCGGGACCCTGCAGACAGGTGAGTATGACATACACACACACATACACACTCACACACACACTGTATATACACACACACACTGTATATACACACACACTGTATATACGCGCACACATACACATACACTGTATATACGCTCACACACTGTATAGACACACATACACTGTATATACGCGCACACACACTTTCTTCCCCTGGCTGTGCAGAGCTGCTGTATCTGTGATTTCTCTTTGGCCATCAACTGGGAAGAGGCAGGGAGGAGGGTTTGGGTGGGAGCAGAGTGGGTGTATTAGACACAGTGGGTGTGGTAGATAAGCCAGACACCGCCCTAGAGCCACAAAGAATTCTGGGACTTGTAGGAACTGAATACAGGAAGTCAGAGGAGAGATTAACCCCATCAGAGCTGGAGCCAGCAATGAGCATGTGCTGCTAGTGCACAATAAAAGGTAATTTTGCTGAAAAAACATAATAGATGTGTTGAGGGGCACATATTAGCAAGATTTATCAGAAAAAAAAAAAATCAGTTTTGGTAACTGGACAACTTCTTTAAGGTTGATGGAGGTAAAGTAATATGATGGGGAACGTCTGCATTAGTCAATATTCCTGAAGAATGCTGTCAACACCTATTGAAATCTACCTCACGTAATTCTTATGATTCTAAAAGCCAAAGAAGGTCTAATGCACTACTTTGGTGGGAGTCTCAAATAAAGTGGCCATTCAGTCTAGTTCAACATAGGCAATATGCAAGATTTTAATCAAACTTGGTTACTACACTCAACAGAGCCCTATGCACAAAACCAGTGTGTAATGCACAAAAATTGCACACTTACTTAGTACAGAGCCTGTCTCTCAATTATCAAAATGTACATCCTCCAAACACTTTGTAAAGCTCTGTTGGCCTCAGTATGTAAGGAGAACCAGTGTTTCTGAAGATTCCCATTCCCCTACTCTTTATTATACAGTTCTCTTGTACTCCTAGGGCAGCCCTAAAATGGCCACATACAAAATAGAGCCAGAATGCGGCCATGTGCATGATCTTTTCAGAGGCCTGCTAAAACATCTGATTTTTTTCAATATAAATTGAATCAAATATAAGATAGCAAACTAAGTATGACTAAATGCTGAATCTTTACTTGCCCTGAACAAAATATTAAAATGTTTCCATAGACAACTATTACTATAAAACTATGTTGGAAACAAGCATGGTTTCTACTAGAAAACATTTATTGCATTAACATGAGAGGTTACCCACTTGTGCAGAAATACAATCTCCACGTTCACATCGTCTCGATCTTTGTGGAGGAAGTCCTTTAAGAAGTTGGAAACACTTTCTAAGGTGATGTGACCACAGACCACAATATGCCTGGAATAAAAAAGTATCAGTTAAGTTAATTATTCTTCTTTAACTCTAGGAAAGTTGGGAACCCGTGCAGCATTGCTCCATAGATAGGTATCTTCTAAGAAATCAAAAGACATAAGTTATCTCATGGTGTTCGATCAAATGTTCTCCTCCTATGTATACTGCAAATAACATTTTACTAACACAGGAATGTTAAAGGAGAAAAACATGAATGTGAAATGATAATTGTTGAATGATTAAATATGTATTATTTATAACATCAAACAATGGCAACGTCATTATCACCATTCAATGAAAGAGTGAAAAAGAAGTAAAGGCAAAACGTAAACTGTTTTACATAAATGCATACATTTAGTAGACCTTTGAAAAGGAAATGAAAGATTTAAAATAACAAAGACCTTATAAGTAACAATATTGGACTTCTGATATCACATTCAGTCAGTCTTCAATATGTACAGGTGCTATCCTAATGTTTCTACCGTTTTGTATAAATTCCACTTGTAACCATTAAATTCATAAGAATTATTATTATTAATGTAGCCAAATTTGTAGAAAAAAATTATAATCTTGGCTCAATAATCTTTTTAAAATGACTCTCTTAACTCAATAAGTGAATGAAGCTGAAATGCAACTTCCTGCACAGGTGGTAGCTGTGAAGAAAAATGAAAAGTTAAAGGGAATTCGGTAATAGGATCAACCCTCATAAGCCATATGGGCATGCAGGTCATAAGAAGCTGAATAAAATGATACCTTGACATCTGTGATTCATTGTCTAATTCCAGAGAAATCCATATTAACAGTTACCAGTGTGAGACATGTAATAACTGACAGTCTGCTCCCCTGATCTCACTACAGAGATGTGTATAATCACAACTAACACTTCTTCAACTTCTATCTCACAGCCAGCTGATGTACAGGAAAGGGCAGTACATTAGAGCTGACAGAAGGGCAAGAGAAAAGCAGATGCAGATGTGTTTGTAATGAGACAAATTTCAACTCTGCTGTACTTTAACTGTAATCACACTCAGATCTGCAGTGAGATCAGGAGAGCAGACTGTCAGTCATTAAATGTCTCCCATTGATAATGTCGCTTTTCATTTAGAATAAGTTCTGGAGGAAGATTCTCTGGAAAATCTAACAGCTCATTTAAAGATTGAGAAAAATGTGTATTTTTCTGGAATAAAACATCGGGTCACAGGTATCAAGGTATCATTTTATTAAGTTTCTCAAGAACTAAATGCCCATTTAGATGGCTTACGAGGGTTGTTCCTACTGACAGATTCCCTTTAAAGTGGATTCAATAGTAAACTAAAACTGCTACTGCCTTTCAATCTCAGGATCAGTGGCTATCCTGGCAGATTTTATCATGATACAGACAACATACTACAGGTAAAATAGCAGTTAAATGCACATATGAATGAATGCTAGATATATCAAACATTTCCTTTCTGTACACAACACAATGTATTTACATTTTCAGTTGAATAGATTCTACACTTAAAATAGATAGATAAAAAAGACAAATTGCTTCTGCTTTTTATATACTGTATACATACAACATAATGTTAAAATGAATGTACGTCCCTGTTATCTGTGTACAGTAATTAAATAAAATATGATTTCTTCACCGCATTAGATCCTCAGTACATCCTGCTAATGCCTTATTTAACAATGGTATTCCCGCTACCTCTCAATTTTCTATACATTCCCCTCCACAATGCCATCATAGTGCTTTTCTGGTATACCCAGGAAATATATGACTAGTCCATCATGGATATGTAGTGATAAAATATGTACATAATTGAAAATCAGATCTTCATGCATTACCCTTTTTTTTGGTAGGAGGAGGGTGAGTTTGCGCTCATATACACTGTGTGTACAATTACTAGGCAACTTATATTTTGATGATTAATTGTATTATTAAACATCTCCAGTGCTCACCCCCATTACTAACCTAATAAATATAGAGTTAATAAACACACACAGGGGAAAAAAGTTCATTTGAATAACAACTCCCGCACACTCCCTCGTTCACCAATTTAATGAATAAAAAAATCCTAAACGTTCCAACAAAATCAAATAAGTTAATAAACGCTCTCCCACAGTCCCTCATTCACCAATTTATTAATTATAAAGAAATGCTGGACGTTCCGAAGAAATCAAATGAAGTAATGTCCCACAATGCTAGGCGATTCCTATGGAGCTTCATTCTGAGTACGGTCTCAAAACACGGCTCCATAGGTCACTACTGGTCAGCGGCAGCCCGAAATTTCTCTTGAGTAGTGACATCACTGAGTTACTGTATCACCGCCAGTGAGAAATTACAGGCTGCTTCTTATAGAGCATTGTTTGAAACTTCCAGAATTTATTTTGAAGTAATAAATTGGTCAGCGAAGGAGTGTGGTGGAAGTCTTTTGTTCAAATAAAGTTTTTTTTTGTGGTGTGTGTGTTTTTTAAGTCTGTACTTACCAGGACAGAAATGGGGGTGTCTGATATATGGCTATCCATTTCTAACCCCTGGGCGTGATGCCAGTTGACAAATTACTGCTGACATCAGCCCTAAAAGTATTACCCGAAATGCCACTACACAAGGGCAATCGGGATGAGCCAGAAAAAGCACCAGTATTGATGCATCTAATGAATGCGCCACTCCTGGGGTGACTGTGGGTTACTATATTTAGGTTGGGAAGAGCCCAATTACCACAGACCTTCCCACTTTGATAATAACAGCCCCCAGCTGTCTGCTTTATCTTGGCTGGTTATTAAAAATAGAAGGGACCCAACATCATTTTTTAAAAATGATTTAAATAAATCATTTTAAAAAACAGCGTGGGAAGCAATTTCTTTTTGATAACAACCATGGTAAAGTAAACAGCTGATGGCTCTAGCCCATTGTTGTCTGATTTACTTACACTAGTTATCAAAAATAGGCAGGAGCCCAAGTCATTTTTGTTTTATCTTTAAGGATATGTTCACATGTAGTGTGTTTGTACTGTTTTTTCTGCAGCCTAAACTTGCCTCTTGGCAGCAAAAACACTGCACTTAAAACTCACGTTTTGCTGCATTTGTAATGCATTTATGGTGCATTTTCACTACATTTTTAAGCTGCGTTTTTTTGGGGCAGGTTACATATGTGATTGATCTACAGTACATGTTTAATAATGTTAGTTTTGTTCATTAAAAACACAACAAAATGTTGCATAAACGCAGTAAAACCGATTTCCTTCTTTTTTGCAGTTTTTTGCACTTTCACTGCAAAATCATTGAAAAAATTAACATGCTGCAGATTTCATAATAACTGCAGTTCTTAAATACAGTGAGGGGAAAAAAAAAGCATGTGCGTGAGATTTCTGAAATGTCATACCTTTTGATGTTACTGTATAAGCAGCTTTTAAGATGCATAAAAAAACTACAGCAAAAAAATCACTGCAAAAACACTAATTATGAACACAGCATAACTCTTGTAAGTCGGAACACCAAAATACTCTTGCTAAATAGAGTATTTTCCAATATCACATCTGCTTGATCATTTCATATCCTTTCATTAGGATAAGTGCAGGGGCATAATAGTTAAAGATGAGCGAACCTTTGTAGGTTCGGTTTGCTGGCAGCAAATTAATCAAGCCTCCACATGTCCGAAACGTGTCTGAGGAGGTTCAGAAACACTAACTGACAGTTTGAGTCTCTTTGCACATACAGCCAGTCATAAGCAGATCACTTTCAGGGGAGCGTGGGCAGACATTTTAAAATTTTTGTTTGGGGTTGCACATTATATGTGATCATGCTGTTGTTACTCCAAGTGCAAGCTGTTCAAACACTGAAAGTGGCTCACACAGGGCTGAGCACCAAGCGTACCTGAGCACGGCATTGCTTGTGCAAGTTAAGTTCCCATGCAAAGCATTTGAACTCCAAACCCAAGCCCTGTTTTTTTAATTGGTGTTCAGTTCGACAACCGAATCTCAGGTTCTCTCATCTCTAGTAATGATCTTGGTCAAAGAGGTCGCAACTGTGATTGGGCCTGTGGTTAGAGGGGGCTTGCCAACTCCAGCACCTTCTTCAGCTAGATGTGAATGCTAGGATGCACATCTAGCTGAAATGCATTGCTGTGCAGAGTCCCATTGGGTCTCTGTATCGCAATACATGCCACCAGCCAAAGAGAGTCCGGCAGCTGACATCATCGTGCCAGAGACTGGGGGCACATGACATTGACATCATGCATTGCCATAGCAAGGAAGCCGATGTCAGCTGCTGGCTACATGGAAGAATGCCGCGAGATGTGGGAGCTAGGGAAAGTGAGTGAGTAGAGTGAGCTTTTTTATGTGCTAGCGACAGAATGTAAATTATATACCTGGAAGAGGCCCAGGAAAAGGACATATATACCAGGATGGGGACATATATAAAAGGATGGAGACCTATACACCAAGATGGGGACATATATACTAGGAAGCGGCCCAGGATAAGGACACATTTACCCAGATGGAAGACATATATACCAGCATGGGGACATATATACCAGGATATTTACCAGAAAGGGGCCAAGGATAAGGACATATTCACCAGAATGGGGGACATATATACCAGGATAAGAACATGTATACCATTATGGGCCAAGGATAGGGACATATATACCAGGATGTGCCCAGGATAAGGACATATATAAAAGGATGGACAATGATAGGAACATATAAACCAAAGTGGGACATACACTGGAGATCAAAATTAGAGAACACACAATTTCCTAAATGTTAAGGTCATTGTGTAGTCCTTTGTGACTGTAAACTAGCAGTATTTGAAGCTTATTTCATAACTTGAATGTATGCCAAAGCACATACTTAAAATGCAAATGACATAAATGAAAAAGAACAGTGATCAAAATTAAAGAACACTTTCAGATACCTGCAAGTTATTGGTCACCTAGTGCTAATTTCCTTAATTTTCTGAGAACCCCTATTCAACTAGCAGCCAAACTTTCCAGTTTCCACTGACTTTGTTAAAATGATGTGCTGTTCCAAAGTGACTGAAACCCTCTGGCAGCAGGTTGTCCAGATCAAGACCAAAGGGGTGACTCTATCAGCCATAGCAAGAGAAGTTGGTCATACCAAATCTGTGATTTGGAGAATATTGCATCTTTATAACATCACACAGTCTTTCAAGTCCCCCAAAAAGGCTGGTCACCCTTGAAAGACAAATTCAAGCGAGGGCAGGATAATGCTAAGAATCTCCATGGGTTATCATTTCAAAACTGCAGCTGGAATTTCTCTTGAGTTCAGCACTAAACAGGGTAAGGATCTGTCTCGACATACAGTGTCACAACGTTTAAGAGCATTTGGACTGAAAACCCACTCTGCAGTGACCATACCTCTCAATAGCAGAAAGAATCAAAAGGCTAGACTCACCTTTGGTGAGAAACATGTTGTGTGAACAGAGATGAAGTGGTCCACAGTTCACTTTAGTGATGAAAGCAAGTTTAATTAATTTGGGTCTGATGGGAAACATTTTATTCATCAACATAATTGGGGAAAGACTGAACCCAAAGTGTATTAAGAAGTCAGTGAAAGTGGTGGAGGAAGTGTCATAGTTTGGAGAATGTTTTCTGCAGCAGGAGTTGGATCTCTCAGCCACAAGGTGAAGTAAATGCAAATATATATCAGAACCTTCTTCAACAACACGTGGTTCCTTACTTGCGTTCATCACTCAATCAGCCATCAATTTTCATGCAGAACTATGCATCCTGTCACAAAGCAAAACGGGTAAAAAAAGTTCCTTGAAACAAAAAACATTGAAGCAATGAAAAGTTAGGCCCAGAATCCTGATCTAAATCCAATAGAAAACCTCTGGAAAATCATTGGTGATAAAGTTATGGCCAAGAAACCCACAACGCTCAAAGAACTGTTGAAGACACTGGAAGAAGAGTGGACCAAAATCACACCAGAGCAGTGTGAGAGATTAGTGATTTTCTGAGGCCACATATGTGCTGAAATCATTCAAAGCAAACGCCTGTACACTTGCTACTGATTGGTGACTGTTGTTACCTTGAGAAAATTTTGGTATAATCTTTCTCTGTGCTACAGTCATTGTTCTCTAATTATGATCATCACGTTTTGGGCAAAATAGAGGTTTTTGTTGATAAACTTTGGATCTATTGTAAAACACTGTTCTAGTGAGTTGGTGTACCCGTTACAAAAAAACTTCAAATGTTGATCAATGTAGAATTCATTATTTCTGAAAAAAATCAAGTGATTATACATTGTTCTCTAATTTTGATCTGCAGTGTATATACCACAATGGGTCCAGGATAAGGATATATACAATAGCAATAGCAAGATTTGCATTTTGTTTAAAAGTGTGATTACTTCTGTCTGGTTGTTGTGATACCATTTTCCTTGTGATTTCAGAAAAACAGAACCAAATGGTTGTCAGCTCTCAAGATCAAAATTGTGTTTGAATTTGTTTTATCCCTTTATGTGTTAGTTTTCCAAAATTTCCTGGGACAAATGTTTTGCATATTTTATCATTTTACCTAAAACTGTATTTTTTTTGTGTTTTGCAGATAAAACATGGCAAAGACAAAAACAAATTTATCACCAGATATAGGGAAGTTTATTATTCTGAGAGTAAAGTCAGATAAAAGCCAAAGAGAGGTAGCTATGGAATTCAACTGTTCTGAGAGTCAAGTGTCACATATAATAAATGAATAAAAAGGTTATGGAATGAACAGCTGACAAACTAAGAAGTGGACGACCACTGAAAACTTCCTCTAATGTCGATCACAGTATTAAGAGTGATCTGTATCTGATGTCCATAAAAGTACTGTACAGATTTTGACCAAAATGAACAAAGGATTTGGGGTCAAAGTGATTCACCAAACTGTGGTGTGATGATTAGGAGCAATAGGCTTAAATGCACAAGTTCCAATCAAGAAGCCTTTCATCTCTGCAAAGAACTCGAAGAGCCAACTTGAGTTTGCCAAAAACCACAGAAAATGCAAAGAGACAGATCGGTGTAATGTGTTGTGGCCGGATGAATCCTAGTTCAATCTATTTGGTAGTGATGGCAGCAGTATATATACCGCCCAATTGGAAAACATAATGATGTAAGGTACCAAACACCTAAAATGAAACATGGTCATGGTTTGGGTCTGCTTTTCTGCATCTGTCATTGGCCCTCTGCATAGTATTAATGGTAATATGAATGCTATCATGTATACGGATATTGCAATGCTGCCACATGGAAGAACCAAAGTAAGCAGGGGCTGGCAATTTCAGCAAGACAATGATCCTAAGAACAAATCCAATTTGTCAAAAATTTGTTAGCAAAGAAAAATATTTGACTGTTGCAATGGCTGAAGCCAATCACCTGATTTACACCCTATACAGCACCTTTGGGATGACATAGGGAGACAAGTTGGGGCCTGGACCTATAGCAATAAAGATTAATTGTTTGCAAATTTGTAAATGGAATGGAGCAAGATCCCTCAAGATGTCATGAATACCCTAATGGCTTTAATGCAAGAGGTTATGCTACAAAATACTAACTTATGGCAATGTAAACAATAACTCTATAAGTTGTGATCAATAAATAGTATATGCAAAACTTTTGGCAGTCAGTTTTCTTTAATTAAATGACCAAACCTATATTCAAAAGCATTCTGGTTAAAATTAAGTTCTTTTATGATGACAACTACATGCACTTTCAATTCATCCTCAGGAAAATGGCATCACAGCATACAGACAGAAGTAATCCCACTTTAAAAAAAAAACAAAAATGCTGCTCTCAAAATTTCTGTTGAAGTCCAAGGGAAAATGGGAGGGGGCAATAGGTCCTATTGAAGATGGTCAGTGGATGGAAATTTTAGAGAGGGTACCGGACTTATCCTCGAGTGAATCCCACCGTTACTCACAGATACTATTGTTACATCAAAAATATAGAACTCCAAAATTTTTGCATGACATTGGACTCAGAGGTAATCCTATGTGCAATAGATGTAAGACTCAGTCTGCAGATCCTATTCATATGATGTGGTCCTGTCCTAGGCTTGACCATCTCTGGGAAGAAGTAGTTGATCTCATTCACAAAGTCTATGCGGGGGGCTAGTCCGTTCACCTATGGTATATCTGTTGGGGTATGTTGAAGATTTAACGACAGATGAGTATGTCAAAATAGCGGTGTCTAGAATGCTCTATATGGCTAGAAAACTGATAGCACAGCACTCGTTGGATTATCAGACTCAATTCTGGAATATATTAGTAAAGTGAACTGTATGATTAATATGGAAAAAGCAATTTACCTGAAAAGAGGCTGTATCGCAAATTTAAAAAGGTTTGGGCGCCTTGGATAGACAGCTCAGGCCTGGCTTCCAGAGAGCTACAGAGATTCCGTTTGGGCCTCAAAGGAGTATAACTTTATTGAATTAAAGAGAATTCTTATCTACATGTAGCACATTTAGAAACCCTCTTATATACCTATTTATTTCTATTTAAAGAGATGTGATTCTGATGTTATATATTATAGTGCTTATTTTTGATAAGTTGGGGGATAATTTAGGGGGGAGAGGGGTGGGGTAAGGGGACTGCGATCCCCAGGGTCGTTATATCTGTTTTGTTGGAAAACATTGAAATAAAAAACATTTGATTAAAAAAAACCTTTTGGTCACTACTGTACCAGGATGGGGGACATACTGTACATACCAGGATGGGGGACATATATACCAGGATGGCAACATATGTACCAGGATAGTCCCAGAATGGAGGACCAGGATAGACCCACAATAAGGGCATATATACCAGGATGAGAATATATACCAGAAATGGGCTCAGGAAGGGCAACATATATTCCAGGATCAAGGACATATATATCAGGAGAGGGGACATATTTACCAGTAGGAGGAATGTATTTTCAAGATTGGAGCCTAGGATGGGAGACATCTTTACCAAGATGGGGACATATTTAACAGGTTGGGGGACATATAAACCAGGATGGACCTAGGATGAGCGACATCTTTACCAGGATGGGGATATATATACTACTATGGGAGACATATTTACCAGGATGGGGGACATATTTGCCAGGAAGGGGCCATGGCTATGGGACATTAGGATTAGAGATGAGCCAACACCTTAGTGTTCTAGTTCGGTTCAGTTCGTCAAACTTGAGGTGTGTTTGTCGAACGTTCGTCGAACACTTTCGAACACCTTCGAACACCATTGAAAACAATGGCAGGCAAACAAAAACACAAACAAAGATGCACAAACACCAACGCACACACACATATTATGCTCACCTTACCTTCCGTTCCATCGCCGGCCTCCTGAGACTTGCAGTTAGCCGCTACAAGATGTGTATCGGGTAACCATCGCGACCAGTGCCAGAACGTCCGCTGACAAAGCGCTGACGTCAAAGGCAGGAGCTGCTTGCCTCTGATTGGCCAGCGTGCTGCCTTTGAGTAGCGTCTGACAGAGGACGTTCCTCCCCCATTGCGATGGTTACCCGATACACATCCTGTAGCGGTGAACTACGTGTATCGGGTAACCATCGCGACAAGGGAGGAACTTCCTCTGTCAGACGCTACTCAAAGGCAGCGCGCTGACCAATCAGAGGCAAGTGGCTCCTGTCTTTGACGTCAGCGCTCTGGCAGCGGAAGTTCCAGCATCGGTCGCGATGGTTACCCGATACACATCTTGTACCGGTGAACTGCAAGTCCCAGGAGGCCGGCGATGGAACGGAAGGTAAGGTGAGCATAATATGTGTGTGTGCGTGTATGTTTGTGCATGTGTGGAATGGCATAATAGGGGACCAGGATGGGACATTTAACAAGTTGTGGAAGGAATTGTCTGCATTGCAATGATTTCCTATGGGAAATCTTGCTTTGCTAAATGAGTAACTTAGTTAACAAGCACACTCCCAGAACGGATTGTTCTCGTTAACCAAGGTTCCACTGTATTAACATTGAATGACAGTATTGCTGTGAAAAGCCAGTTACACTTTTTGAAGCTAATTGTTCGCGTTCATCGAACGACTCGAACATCGCCTAAAACAGGTCAAATTTGAGATTGGCGAACAGTTCGATTTAAACACTGCTCATCTCTAATTAGGATAGGATGTGAGATATTACTACATAATGAAAGGGAGCAAGAGGAACTCATACATCCTTAAAGGATTTAGACCGCTACAACGGCCCATACATCTGACCAATATGCAGGTTCCGGGTCCAAATTTTCCACCGGGGCCAGTTGGACACTAGTTACACCACTGGATAAGTAAAACTCAACAATAAGGTGTACTAACAAGAAATTACACACACTGCAAATAGGAACATATGAAGTTACATAGGTTAACTAAACTTCTATCTACTAATAACACTGTAGCAACTTAAACGTTATTAAAGGATTGTGGTCAACCAAAATATTAAGGCCATGTTCACATGCTGTGGAAAATTTCCCATTGAGGATTTGGTAACAAACATGTGACAAATTCATATCTTGATTACAAAGCATTGAACATGGTGAAATCTGCAATGAAAATCAGTACAAGAATAAGCATATTGCAGATGTGAAATCCATACTATGCTTTAAGTTTTATGTGGATTTTTTCCAAAATAAATAAATGGTATTTTGCAAACCGCACTTTCCTGTATTACATTGTTAACCACTGTGGTTTTTTGCAGTGCAGAATCCACGACAATCAGCGTCTTGTCAATTTGGGTTAAAGCAGATCTGTCACAAGATTTCCCAATACAAACTGCATACATTATAGATACATTTCTTAAACATAATGTGGCTGTGCATTTATAAAATCATGGCTACTGTATAGCCTTCACACTAAAATTACAATTGTATACGTTCAGCTTAAAATGGAAATGTTAATATTAGGCAGGAAAACTTTCACAACTGTTGCTGGATTTTTTTCAAGTACACATTAATTTTTAAAGTACTCAAGCCTCACAAGGTTAATGAAATGTATGTAATATTATATTCAGTTTGTATTGTGAAATTTGGTAACAGCTGCTGTAACTTGATATTAAATTTGTTGAATTTGGTTATTTGATAACTTTTTTCAAAATAAAAACAAAGATCCGATTATACTGCTCTAATCAATGTTCTGTCAAGCCAGTCTTTCGACCATAAGGTTGCAAAATAAAAAACATTTACACTATTTTAAATTGGCAAAAACACTTTTATTTTGAAAACAATTATGGAAATATTATTATTCTGCGCCTTTTACTATGAGGAAAAACAATCTGAATATACAACCTTTATAAAACTATAGATGCAATTGTAGCAGTCTGGAAAGCAAGCAATAAAACCAATATAAAAATGTTAAAAAAAAGTCATATAGAAAAGTATACGGAGTTAAAGAGGTAGTTAAGCATTTTTTTCTTTTATCATGGGCCTAAAAACTACGAGGCCTTATGATTCCTCCTCTCTGTGTTCAGGGCATAGTGGGCTGTCAGTTGGGTGACAGTTGGGTAAGTGACAGCTCAGTCATCCAAGCTGGAGCTGGGGCATGTAGAGCCGTCAGTATTTTGAGTCACAGCTCAGTTGTCCAATCTCATTCTGGAAGGTGCTGAGTTTTTGCAGGTGTTCCCTTTTTTCCTGTAATTGCCCAGAGCATTGCCAGTCCTAGGGCACAGTCACACAACCGTAATAGCAGGGATGACAATCGGATCTCAATCCTGGTCTGGCTGGCAGCTCTCCTGACCTGAGCACGAGAGCTGCGTAGAAATACATGCTGTCATGCTCAATTCAGCTCATGAATTGCAATGAAATCATCAACTGTGTTATACGGCTGTGTGACTGCACCCTTAGTTTTCTACTAAGGTGTGTTAGCTGGCCTCTTCTACCTGTGTTCTGGGAATTGATCTTTTGCTGCCTGAGCTTTGATTTTGTTTGAACTTCCTTTTGCCTTGTCCTTCTGTTCTGATCAGCTAACAACCAGGTATTTTGACTCTGGACCGAGACCTGACTGCACCTTTGCTTAACTTTTTAACTTTGATGTGCTTTCCTGGTACCTCACCCCAGAATGTTTGACTATCCTGCCTCATGACTTGTCCATGTAGTGACTAGCATCACACCATGGTAGCAGTTGCTAACTACAGCACCTACTTGCTCTACGTGGCACCAGTTTAAAGTTACCGAACGCTCCTGTCAGTGATTTAGGTGCTCAATGTCAACAGAGCAGCTCTTCCTCTTCCGTACTGCTTTGTCGATGGAGTGTGACTGGTAAGCAGGGAAGAGCAGAAGAGAAGCAATTTTCTGTCCCCTTATCATCAGCAGAAGCCACTGAACTGCTGGCAGAAGCAGTCTATAAGCACAACTGGCAGGTAGTTAAAAACTACCTGACTGGCAGTTCTAAAGTAGTGATGGATCAGTGGATCCAACCGCATTTTTTTAAAAAACCCTGTTCTGACTGGTATTGATTCCGGATATGTGCCTGGACGCCAATCCCCATATAAGTCTAATGTGACCTGAATTATGCACTTTAAAATGGTGGTAGAAAGGGCTAGAAGGATTAGAGCAGGTGCGTTATACTTACCAAGCTGTACTAGTTCCGCTTCTCAATACCATTATACATATTCACTGCTTCTCCTGCCTACTGGCAGTCCTGGCGTCTCTGATTGGTTGCAGTCAGACTGCGCCCTCACACTGTGTGACAGCGTGTCTGACTGCTTCGAATCAAACACACTGTTTGTGTCTCGATAGTGGTGTAAAAATAAATAAAAAAAATGGTTTAAGGTCCCCTCATATTATGATAATCAGCACAGATAAATATGTATAAAAAATATATCCAAATCATCCAGTCTGCAGAGAGGTCTCACCAGACAAGACAGTGCACGGATAATAAGGAAGGTAGCTTGGCATCCACAAAGTGTTAGAAGGATATCCAGCAATCACATTCCAGTCGTGATAAAAATAAATTTCTTTTATTTAATCCATAATTAATCCAATCAATTTTTTAGATGGATTTAATTCTTGGATGAATATATTTTTTATATGCATTAAATAAAAGAAATTTATCACGACCGGTATGTGATTGCTAGACAACCTTCTAACACTTCAGCACAAATAAAGTACACGGCTACAGGCTGCAGCCACAAGCCGAGTGCTTATCTTGGCTGTGTATCAACATCAGTGGAACCCCATGTGGCTTTTTTAAAAATGATTTAAATACATTTTTAAAAACGGCGTGCGGTCCCCCAATTTTGATACCCAACCATCATAAAACTGACAGCTGGGGGATGGTATTCTCAGACTGGGGGGACGCATGGTTATTAGTCCCCCCATGCCTAAAAATAACAGCCTGAAGCCACCCAAAATTCTTGCATCCATGAGATGTGACAATCCTGGCACTTTACCTGGCTCATCCAGATTGCCCTGGTGCGGCGACAATAGGGGTAACATAAGAGGTCAATGACAGCTTACAGCTGCCACTAAGCGCTAGATTAAAATTGGAGGTGTCTATGAGACCTTCTCCATTACTAATCTGTAAGTGAAAAGAAATAAACACATATCAAAAAAGTCCTTTATTTGAAATAAAATACAAAAAAATCCATCCTCTTTCACCCCTTAATGTAATCCACACAAGGTCCCACAATGATTCTGGCTCTGATGCATACATACTGAAGTCACAGTGTGCGGGCACAGAACATATCCGCACGGTGTGGGCTTCAAGCAGAGACTGACTGCTGTGTGCAGCTAGTGACGTCACTGTTTATCTGCGATCATGGCTGAATGTTCCAATGTGTACCCCACCTGTAACCGCAGGTAAACTGACCTCAGGTTACTTAATTAAAGTCAGTGACCGCATGTCAGGTGAACTGAGTTCACAGACCTGCATTACCTGGCAGAAAACCAAGTTTTTTTGCCATGAGATGGACAATTGGTGCTGAAATTTGTGCACCATATTACTGCACCAAATATGCATCTTCTGGCAAAAAAACACATCAAAACACAATGCAGTTTTTATTCGTTACTGATGCGTTTTTTTTGGCTAGGAGATGCAGATGTGGTGGAGGAATATGGTCTATGAATTTCAACACTAAGGCCTCATGCGCACGTAACTGCTGAGTATTCTGCAGCAATTTGACAGTACATGTGCGCTTCAAATCGCTGCAGAAACACTGCATAATGGATGCAGTTTTTTGTAGAAAAAAGCCGATTTCATGCGCTATGGCTGCTGCCCCCACCATAGACAGAGTGGGAGCTGCATTCAAACGGCACAGAATAATTGACATGCTGCTTTTCTGAACGCACGGATATGGGTCAAAATTTTAGCACCCAAATCACTGCGTTCAAAAAAGCAACATGCGCACGTATCATGCACAATCTACATAGATTGTGCAGGGGGTGCAAGACACATGCATTTACACTGCAGTGCAATACGCAGCGTAAATGCATGTAAGTGCGCAAAGTGCGCATGAGCCCTTAATCTGCATGTTTTGGCAAGAAATTGCATAAAAATAGTTTTGAAGCAGTTTGGGTTAGGATTCCTGCCAGGACATGCAAATGTGCTGCAGAAATCTGGTGCAGACATTTCAGCACCAAATTTGCATCTCATGGCAAGAAACCACACTCAAATGTATTCAAAACCATTTTTGTGTGTTTTTTGCCAAGAGATGCTGCTGAAATTAATACACTGCATTCCTGCACCAAATCTGCATCTTCTGGCAAAAATAATCGTATTAATAATGATTCAAAACTGCATAGTGTTTTGATGTGCTTTTTTTGCCAGAAGATGCAAATTTGGTGCACCACAAAATTTGCATCTCTTGGCAAAAAAAACAAAGATTTCTGCCAGGAGATGCAGGTCTCTGAACTCAATTCATCTGAGGTGAGAACACTGAGTTTAATGAGGTCACCTAAGGTCAGTTTACCTGCAATCACAGGTGGGGTACTGTGGGACCTTCCAGCTATGACTGCAGATAAACTGAGTGACATCACCGCTAGAGATGAGCGAGTAACAATAATCGCTATACTCGTAACAAGTACTTTGTAATATTCGTGTATTTGTTCCGAATAGCGAGTACAATGCATTTCAATGGGAAATGGGAAACACCCCAGGCAGCTGACAGCAGATTGCAGGCTGTGATCACTGCTCTCCCTGGATGGCACTGTCAGTGTTGAAGTGCTGGTGGGGAGTGGGATACAGCCCCGCACTTTAAAAGCTGACAAGGCTGTCTGCGAAGTGCGGCACATACGGCACCTCCATGCCGGCACTGTCACTGTTAAAGTACTGGCAGGGGGCAGGACATGGCCCCCCATTTTAAGAGTGCTTCAGGTCACCAGAGTTAATACCGTGGGAACCCGGGTATGACCTTTGATGAACTGAGTGACATCACCGCTGCCAGCCGGGTCCTTCTTGTCAGTGTTTTCCTGAGCCTGGAGAGATCAGACATGTTTTCGTTCTCTCCAGGCTCGTATGTACCCGAGCCAGGACTGTCGTGGAACCTCGTGTGGATTACATCAGACTTGGGTGTTACTGGGGTTAATATAGTGGTGAAAGAGGGTGGGCTTGTATTGTATTCCAAATAAAGACTTTTTCTCTATGTATATGTATTTGTTTTTACGCATAGGATTATTGATGTGGGGTTTCATGGACGACCCTTTCCCATCACTAATTCTGGGCTTGAAGATAGCTGTGCGCTGTTATTAATCCCTCATTACCCCGATTGCCACTGCATCAGGGCAATCGGGATGAGCCGGGTAAAGTTCCAGGACTGTCGCATCTTATAGTTGTGGCAATTCCGGGCGGCTGCTGGCTGACATTTTTAGACTGGGGGGCTCCCAATAACATGGGTCTCCCAAGCCTGAAAATACCAGTCCTCAGCTGTGAGGCTTTATCTTGGCTGGGTATAAAAATTGGGAGAGACTGCACATCATTTATTTTTAAATGATTTATTTATTTGCTGTATGATATAGACTTGCTCAACGGCGGTTGTGAGTCGGACAACTGTCACTCAGCATGGGGGCAGGTCTGACTGCAACCAATCACAGCCACCGGTGTGTGGGGGAAGCTGTGAATATATATGAGCCTAATTAGCAGGTGCAGTGAATATGTGATGAGGCTAATGAGCGGGTAGGGAAGAAGAAGAGAGGCAGCGGGAGCAGTGTGACAGCTGCGCCACGCCATGGTCGGTGAGTATGAAGCGTTTGGAGCTCTCTCCTAACAATGTAATGTGCACAAAAAGGTGGTGGCTAGCCAATCACAGTAATGTCACAGCCAAAATGGCTACGGCATAACTGTGATTGGTTAAGAAGCCCAACATGTTTAGTGGCTGCAAATCAGGCGCCAAACATGCTAGGCGGGACATGCGAATATAGTGAGGCGAATACACCATTACTCGCTATATAACGAATAGCCCGAATACCGCACTATTCTGTAGATAGTGAATAGTAATGAATACATTCGCTAATCACTAATCACCGTTCATAGCTGTGGCTAAGTTAGTCTCTGCCTGAAGCCCACAGCATGTGAACATGTTCTGTGCTCGCACGCTGTGACTTCAGTGTCAATGTATGTAGCAGAGCCAAAATCGTCGTGGGACCTCGTGTGGATTACGTTGGAACTGTGTGTTTGGGGTAAATAAAGGGTAAAAGAGGGTGAATTTTTTTGCATTCTATTTCAAATAAAGCATTTTTCTGTGTTTCTGTTTATTTCTTTTCACTTACAGATTATTAATGGGGAAAGTCTCATAGACGCCTTTCATCACTAATCCAGGGCTTAGTGGCAGCTGTGAGCTGTCATTAACCTGTTATATTACCCCGATCGCCACCATACCAGGGCAATTGGTATATTCCGGGTAAAGTGCCGGGATTGTTGTATCTAATGGATGCAACAATTCTGGGTGGCTGCAGGCTGCTGGGGAGGCCCAATTCTGGGAAGCTACAGGCTGCTGGGGAGCCTAATAACCATGGGCCTCCCTAGCCTGAGAATATTAGCCCTCAGCTGTTGGCTTTATCATGGCTGAGTATCAAAATTGGGATGGACCGCACACCGATTTTTAAAATTATTTATTTAAGTATTTTTTTTAAAAAAAGCCACATGAAGGCTCTCTTGTTTTGACATACAACCAAGATAAGCACACGGTTGGGGCTGCAGCCTATAACCATATGCCATTTTTTAAATTTATTTATTTATTTTTACACCACTATAGATACGCAGACTGCATGTGCGGTTCCAATCAGTCAGACACGTCACACAGGGTGGGGGCGCGGGGGCGCGGTCTGATTGCTACTAATCACAGATGTCATGACTGCCGGTGGGTGGTAGTGGTAGTAGTGGTACCGTCACGCCAGAAACTCTGTAATTATAACGCTTCTGCTTATCCCTATTTTCTTTCTTTTTTCAATTTTTTTTAATTATCCGGGTGGCCGGATCCAGATACTTACCCAGATTTCCCTGAGAACTCCTGGCCTGTGGTCGGTGCACAGATACTAGGTATCCCGCATGTCTCCGGACTTCTGCAAGCTGGGCTCGCCCATCAATATTCTTAAGCAAATTGTAAAAATAAAACCTAAACCCCGATATTCCCTTTAAGAATTAGGCTGTATTCCCAATTGTCTGCGGACATTTTTTCTTACAAAAATTTTAAATCAATGCCGCTCAGGCTATGTGCACATGTCATCTACTAGACGCTCGGCGCCTCTAGCAGTTGTTTTCCTGAGGCACCATTGCCGTTGGCTCAGCTGTCATTCTTGCAACATCTCCATTGTGAAGCTTTGAGAGCTTGATAGCTTCTCTGCTATAGAAACATATCACTTTTCACAAAATTTCTCATGTTAAACTGGACACACGATGGAACAGTGGCTTCAGAACCGAATAAAAACTTGTTGTCTTTTATTATTTCACGTTTTTGTTGCAAATATTTTAGCAATTAAATATTCAACAAACAAGTTAAATACCTCGTAAAAATCCCTGAGCTCCCCTGATTCTGCTGTTCTTTTCTGTTTTTAGTTGCATCGCTCCTTTGCAGAGATATTCACATTGGTTGCTATTGGAGAGCAGTATGTGAAATCTTTGCTTGTATTACAACTGATTGTTTAGAGTCTTCTCTGGGAGCATACACCTTCATACCTCCCTCCCATAGTTCGGCACTGTCTGAGATTTCTAAGTCAGCTGCTGAGCTGTGACTGGCAGCATCTACGAGGGGTAAATTCACTCACCCCCACGGAAAACTTTGCAGAAGAAATGTGCAGTTGCATTTACAAGCATAGATTTCATATAATGTACCCTATAAGCAACAAATTTGAATACCTTTGCAATGAAGCGACGCAGTGCAAAATGGAGATAAGCAGCAGAATCAGGTGAGAGCAGGTATTTTTTTTACAATGTATTTAAGGCTAGTTTCACACTTGCGTCATTTGGCATCCATCACAATGCAATGTGTGATGCATGTGACGGATGCGTTGTAAATAGTGTGATAATAAAGGCAATGGATTCCTGTGAAATAACACATTGCGTTAGTTTTCTTTAGCCGAGAGAGAGAGAACCCTCATCATCACCGCACACACCCCGGCACTACCGCCCCCATCATCACCGCACACACCGGCACTACTACCCCCATCATCACCGCACACACACAGGCACTACCGCCCCCATCATCACCGCACACACCGCAGCACTACCGCACCCATCATCACCGCACACACCCCGACACTACCGCACCCATCATCACCGCATACACCCCGGCACTACCGCACCCATCATCAACGCACACACACCGGCACTACCACACCCATCATCACCGTACACACCGGCACTACCGCACCCATCATCACCGAACACACGCAGGCACTACCACACCCATCATCACTGCACACACCCCGGCACTACCGCCCCCATCATCACTACACACACCCCGACACTACCACCCCCATCATCACCGCACACTCCCCGGCACTACCGCCCCCATCATCACCGCACACACCGGCACTACCTCAGTGACATTCCCACTGACAGCGTGATTCACTTCAGTTGCTGCGTGGAGCTGACAGAGAGCGGTCATGGTCTGTTACCGCTACTGTCAGGTTCATGTAGCAGAGCTGAAAGCGTCATGGAACCTCTGTGGAGTACATCGGACCTGGAGGGGTATTTGGGGATTTTAATATTTTAATAAAGTGGTGAAAGAGGGTGTTTTTTTGTCTTTTATTTCAAAGCTGGGTAGAGTCCCGGGACTGTCGCATCTAATGGATGCAGCAATTCTGGATGGCTGCTGGTTGATATTTTTAGGCTGGGGGGCTCCCCATAACGTGGGGCTCCCCATCCTGAGAATACCAGCCTTGAGCTATGTGGCTTTACCTTAGCTGGTATAAAAATTAAGGGGGGGGACCGCATGCCAGTTTTTTAAATTATTTATTTATTGTAATGCACGATATAGAGCCACCCACAAGCGGCTGTGATTGGTTTCAGTGAGACAGCTGTCACTCAGCGTTGGGGTGCATCTGACTGCAACCAATCATAGGCACCGGTGGGCGGGGGAAGCAGGGAATACGAGATGGAATAATGAGCTTGCATTTTCAAAAGAGGAGAAGCCGCGCCTGTGATCGGTGAGTATGAGAGAGGGGGTGACAGGGAGAGACTGACCGACAGAAAAAGATAGAGACCAAGGAGTTAAACAATTTAGATCGTTTTGCTGGACATGCTGAGCATGCTCAGTAGAACGTGAAGGAATCCGTCAATGGATTCCGCCACTTAGCGCATTGCGGCCGAATCCACCACCATAGCCAATCATTAGACACCTTGCAAGGTACATTGTTTTAACGACACCAAAAACGCTACATGCTGTGCTCCCTCTGCCCAGCGCTCAGTCAAAGTAACGACACAGCGTCGGCCACTGTGGGGGTGCTGTAGGGAATATTATACTGTATTTGGGACTGGGTGCCATCATAATGTATTAGGGACTGGGTGCCATCATACTGTATAGGGGACTGTGGGAGGCCATAATACAGTGTTAGATGCTGAGGAGGGCATGATACTGTATATGGGAGCCTGAAGTAGCCATCATACTACATATGGGGGGCTATGGTGGACATAAAACTGTATATTGAGGGAATGTTGTAGATACCATACTGTATGGGTGGCTGTGGTTGACTATTATACTGTGTAAAGGTATAATGTGAGGAAAGGGTACAGTTTGAAGAGGGCAGCATGGTGGACAATATGAGTTCTTAGTGTAAAGAAGTGGCACAAAATGGATATCAAAATGGGGCAGCGTGAAATGGGGACATGGGATAGAGAGAAGTTAGCATGGTTGGGAACAGTGTGGAGATATAGAGATTTTAAGGAAAACAGTGGAGAGTGGACAACTGTGGTAAAGGCAGTGCTTTATAAGGGTGAACAGTGTGGTTATTACTAGAGATGAGCGAACCGGTCGCGGTTCGGCTCGAGGTCGGTTCACCGAACGGACGTCCCGTTCGAGTTCGGCTCGTCGAACGTTCGACGAACCGAACTCGAACTGCATAGGAAACAATGGCAGGCAATCACAAACACAGAAAAACACCTAGAAAACACCCTCAAAGCTGTCCAAAAGGTGACAAACAACTCACAACACAACACAAACACATGGGAAAGTGACAAGGACATATACTCATGCGAAAACAAAAGAGCTGGACAAGGAAAAAGAGGAGGACACACAGATATATGAGTATATGCAAGGAAACATCGATGCCATTACTGTGCAACTTGAGCCCTGCTCATTTTAGGCTTCCAATCTGAATAAATTGCCTGAGATTGCCACGTACGCCTTGGGGATCTTGTCGTGTCCTGCAGCCAGCGTTCTCTCGGAACCTGTCTTCAGTGCTGCTGGGGGTCTGCTGGCAGATAAGCACACGCGTCTGTCCACTGACAATGTGGACATGGCTCTCAGAGGACTTTTCTTCCCCTGGGTCAGCCAGGGGAGGCGAAAGGCACGCGTATTTTTGAGAGTGCTTCATGCAAAGCATCTTTTTCATCTTGAAAATTGGGTCAACTGATGCCAGTCAAGTGGGGTGTGTGTGGCCCAATTAGTGGCAACGAGGGAGACTGTGGTTGAAGTCCCCTCGCTGTGTTTCTAAAAGAACCAAGATGAACAAGTCATGGCTCCCAGAGGACTTTTCTTCCCCTGGGTCAGCCAGGGGACGGGAAAGGCACGTGTATTTTTGAGAGTGCTTCATGCAAAGCATCTTTTTCTTTTTCAAAAGGGGGGGTCAACTGATGCCAGTCAAGTGGGGTGTGTGTGGCCCAATTAGTGGCAACGAGGGAGACTGTGGTTGGAGTCCCCTCGCTGTGTTTCTAAAAGAACCAAGATGAACAAGACATGGCTCTCAGAGGATTTTTCTTCCCCTGGGTCAGCCAGGGGACGGGAAAGGCACGCGTATTTTTGAGAGTGCTTCATGCAAAGCATCTTTTTCTTTTTCAAAAGGGGGGTCAACTGATGCCAGTCATGCCAGTCAAGTGGGGTGTGTGTGGCCCAATTAGTGGCAACGAGGGAGACTGTGGTTGGAGTCCCCTCGCTGTGTTTTACATGATTTTCGAAGGGCATGACATGCCTAAGAGGTTGAGTTTCATCATCTGCAACTTGTTGGCAACAGAAAGGCTGCCTTTACACCCTTTTGAGACCGAGGATTTTTGAGACCTTATGCCCATTGCAGTGCCCCAAGAGCCGATGGCCAGTCGTCACTCCTTCTCCAAGAAAGGCGTGCCCGCGCTACCACAGTAGGTCGCACACAACCTCACCGATTCCTTGAGAAACTCTGTGTGTGACAGGGTGCATTTCAACACAGATACTTGGACCAGTAAGCATGGAGAGGGGAGTTACATGTTGCTGACTGGGCACTGGGTAACTATGGTGAGAGATGGAAAAGGGTTTGCTGTACAAGTCTTGCCGTCCCCACGACTTTTGTGTCAATCCTTCCTCTGTATGTACAAGTTCCTCCATTGCTTCTGCCTCCTCAACCTCGTGTGGGTCCTCCACCTCGGCCCAAACCCTGTGTGGTCAGGCCACCCTTCCTTGTAACTGCGCCCAAGGAATCCCACACACCTCCTTACTATGCTGGCAGCAGAGCTCAAGGCCATCAGGCGGTCAAATGTTTACTTTGAAATGTAGGGGAAATGTGAGACACCGCTGAGGAATTGTGGACGGTTAGCTCTGGAAAGTGAGACCGAGTTTCATCAATGGTTTCAATCAATCTACACTCAACCAGCAGTCAGGGGAGGTCGGGTGCGACAATGATGCAAACCAGTCTGCGACCCTTCTTCAGGGCAATGTGACACACGTGCCTTGTATGGCTCACGTGTTGAACCTGGTTGTCCAGCAATTTTTAAAACACTATCCCGGCCTACATGGCCTTCTGCAGAGGGCACGGTGTAACGCCTGCCTGGATCGACACACTCAGATGGGCTGTAAAGGATAGGGTAGAGGCAAGCCACTCACCAAGCTGGACACCCAGAACCCTGAAACCCTTTAACCCCTATACAGTGATTTGGAATTACACAGGGCCCAAGTTGATCAATACCTGTGGAAGGCTGCAGTTCCAGAGAATAGTAGTCATGCAGGGTCAAAAACATTAATTGAGGAAGAGGAACAGAATGGGATGGCCAGGACTTAATCAGAAAACAAGCAGAGGTGAAATGCGGATCGGCCAACGAGGTACATAAACAGCAAGCAGGAAACGTAGTCAGGTAACAAGCACACAAACTCATAAAACTGAACTGGAGGTAACAGTAACAAGAGGTTCATAGCTTTGTCTGGCAGTGGTCTGCAGACAGGAGGGGCCTAAAAAAGGGTGTGTCTTCCCAATGGGAATGTCTTCCCATTGGGACCAGAGTACAAATTGATTGAGTGGACTACGTTGGTGACTTAACAGCAGTGTGCGGCAATGATGCAAACCTGTCTGCGGCCCTTCGTCAATGTGACACACGGGCCTTGTATGGCTCACGTGTTGAATCTGATTCTCCAGCAATTTTTAAAATACCATCCCGGCCTACATGGCCTTGTGCAGCGGGCACGCTGCTATGTGCTCACTTTCATCCTTCGCACCCAGCAGCTCAACTACTTTCATCGCTCCGGAAGTCTTAGGGTCTGGCAGTTAAACGCCGGAAATGCGATGTTCCGACACGCAGGAATTGGAATCTGCACATGTTGCAGCGTGTGTGGCAGCACCGCAGAGCCCTGCTGAAATACGGTATGACGTATACCCTGGCTAACTTGATCCAGAGGTGGTGCAGATCACGCTGCTGGAGTGGTGTCAGATCAAGGACCTATGCACCCTTCTACACAGTTTACAAATGTCGACGAAGATGTTTAGCACTGGCAATGCCATTCTCAGCGTGACAATTCTGGTCATCTACATGATGGAGCACACTGTAAGCATTATTCGGAGTCAGGTATTGGTCCAAGAGGAAGGTGAGGAAGTACAGGAGGAGTCATATGCAGAAGGGATAATAAGATCTACAAGGTCCATACGGTAAGCGGCACCTAGGCAGCAGTTATGGTGGGGGATAGGGATTAACAAGGGCGCATAGTATCAGCAAAAATTGTTGAGGAAGGTGCAGGAGCCATGAAGAAATGGAGGACGAACTTGCGATGGGCATGGAAGACTCAGCAGATGAGTGAGAGCTTGCTCACATTTCGGTTGTGCGAGGTTGGGGGGAGAGGGCAGAGGAAGGAGGCACGATTCTCACCTCTCTGCCACCAACACACCAAGGACTTGGTCCTCCTGGATGCACAAGACACATGAGCGTCTTCTTGCTGCACTACCTACAACATGACCCTCGGATTGTACGAATTTGAAGTAATGCTAACTAACTGGGTTTCCACACTGTTAGATCCCCGGTACAAGACAAAATTTGGCGAAATAATTCCTGCCATAGAAAGGGACGCACGTATACAGGAGTATCTGCAGAAGGTGGTACGCAATCTTAGATCTGCTTTTCCACTAAACACCAGTGCTGCACAGAGTGAATCTCAACGCTTTGTCATGGATAGGAGGAAATGGTCTTTTACTTGTCCACATCAGAGGGACCGAGGGCTGGCTGCTGTGCTGAGATGGCATTGAGTACGGTGTCCCTGCAGAGTTGCACTTTTGGTCATATACAAAATGAGTTGAAAAAGGACAGATGCTGGTGGAAAGGGGAACAGGTGCGTTGGAAAGGGGAAAAAAGTTTTGGTCCATGGGTTTGGTGGTTAAGCAAAAGTAACATTTGATGAAGAAACACCATCTGTTACGGTGGGACGGGCAGATTTGGATAAGGTGGTATATACTATGTTACCGCTATATAACGAAAATTAATAAGAAAAGAAAGAGAACGGTATATATCCCCATCAGCAGTCAGTGTCCACCGTGCTCCCAGATGGAAAAGGAGAGGTTGGCAACTGGAAGGTTAGGTGGAGGATACAGAGCTGTGTGGCTATGAAACTAATAGTAGCCTGAACCAAGTTAGACGCCACTCGGATCTTGAGACTGGGAGCCCTGTTAGCGTCACAGGGTCCACACGCCCACCCAGCCCAGGAACTCCCTGTTAACATCACAGGGGCCATTCAGTACGCTGACTGTGTGCATTGGGGCCACACCTGTGGACAGCAGGCGCACCAGCAGCAGCAGGACTGTTAATGCCACTGGGCTGCACAAGCAGGACTTGTAGGACAGGACCTGGTCTTAACCGTTCTGCGTTACCAACTGTGGTGGCGGCCTGCATCGACGCCCTATCCCTGCCTACCTCTGGCCTAAAGCCGCAATGGGTTCAACACATGGAGGTGTGCTCTTTCGGAGCATAATAGAAGACTGCGCACCTCCTTGTTGTCTCCAGCCCCTTTTATAACCTGGGTCCGCCACAAACCAGGGTGGACCACAATGCACCTCCTGGAGACAAAAGCAGAGTGATACGTCATGAGTGGCATAACTAGCGTCCTATTTGGAACCGCAACTTCAATGATGACCTCATGGCTGTCATGACCCAAACACCTCACCAGTCGTCATCGTCTGACCATCAATAATGAGGTGACAAGTCATAGGGGCGGGCCTCTGCAAGCCATTTGGGAGTGGCCTGGCCACATCATCATGACACCTGATGCCCTGTGGTCTAAATGGGCCCCCCACATCAGGGGCAGGGCCAAAGAGTTCATTACCGGACCTAGTTTCTGATGCAGTAAGTGCCTGACCATGGTCAGTTGCATGAAATACAGTCTCTGAAAAAAGACTATCAGCTTTAGCATGGTGTCTAGGCACAACACAGGACTTAGACCCGGCACGGAGTGCAGGTACCTGTGCAAAGAGGCTTTTCGCACTAAGTGTGGGAGCATGCGCTGTAGCCCGAAATGAAGACTTAGCCTCAGGAATGGCACAGTCAGGCTGAGCATACTCACTAGGCGAAACACTGGAGTTAGGCTGCGGCTGGGGTAAATCGGCACACGCATGCGCACTAGCTGCCTCTCCACACTTAGACGTGGAGGAGAAAGCAGCCAGCTGGACAACCCGAGGCACAGGCCTAAATGGCAGCTGATGCCTGGGCGCAACTGAAACCGCAGCAGGCTGCTTGCGTTTAAGGCGTCACCGTTTTGTAACAACAAATACCATCCAAAAGAACAGGTGTTCTTCTTCCCATGGATAATCTGATATGATCCCTTTTTCCATGGACACGACCATCGCTAACAAATGTAGATGAGGCCAAAACAGCAGCTGCTTAAATGGATCTGAAGTGCTTTATAAAGTGGCCTCTCCTCCACCCCAATTTCAAGATCCCAAATACTCCATTCCTCTGTGGTGTCAATCCAATCGCACTTGCTTCCTAACAGCTCTCAAGTTTCCACCAGCCCTGCTGAGTATGGGGTGACAGAGATGGTTGAGTTTGCATAGCTGTTCAGTCGCACTATAGCCTGGGAATCAGAGGTCTGCTCCAAAGCTGCAGTGAGTACAGACAAGGAAGTTATTATTATTTTTATTATTATTGATTTATAGAGCACCATTGATTCCATGGTGCTGTACATGAGAAGGGGGTTACATACAGAATACATATACAAGTAACTATAGACAGACTGGTACAGAGGGAAGAGGGCCCTGCCCTTGCGGGATTACATTCTAAAGGATTTTTGGGAGGAGACAGTAGGAGTGGTTTAGGTTGAGCGTCAAGTACGTATGGTGGTGGTGTCATTGAAGGTTATAGTCATTTCTGAACAGATGAGTTTTCAGATTCAGTTTGAAGCTTGCGTGTGTAGCAGATAATCTGATGTGTTGAGGTAGCGATTTCCATGAGACAGGGGAAATGATCTGCGCAGATGGCCAGAAGCTTTGTGAGTGGGATCCAGGCCCCGATGAAGAAGGTGTTGAGCCTAATCTACACCCTCATTTCCAAAAAGTAAATCCTCCTGGTGGAGATAATGGGGAACATGATGAGGAGCACAGATACCTGATTGGAAGGACAACTTTACTATTCGGTCAGGGCAGGAAGAGGTTGTCTCGGAGGACTCAGGACGAGTGAAATGAAAACACACAGGGTTATTGATGAGGTTGGAGACCACACTTACTGTCAAACCAAAGTCAGCCAGTCGATGAGGTCAGCAGAGGAGGTGGAGGAGGATGCTACTGACGACGAGGTTACGTTGCGTCTTCCTGGCCAGAGACAAAGTACTGGAAGCACGTCAACAACTGAATCCTGGACCACAACTTTGACTCTGAGCAGAAGTCGTGTTGGCTATGCAGGTCGCATGGGCTGTAAGCCTTTCCTAGCCTGTGAAGTTTTGGACATCGCAAAGGATCACCCAAGTCATGGAATCTGTAAGATTTGTCAACAATCTGTAAGTAGAACGCAAAAACTCACACTTTTGAGTACTTCCTCCATGAAGTATCACATGGATATGAATTGACAGCGTGAAGGTGTATTGCTCAGCTTTAGCAACTGTCAACGCAATATGCTTATTTGCCGTTCATTGCATGCATTGTTGCAGACTACACACAAGGGGCTGCTGTTTTTTTGGATCTGCCTTTGGTCACTATAGCAATATAAAATTGCTCTTCATGTGTGGACTTGGAGATGCTGTCTATGAACAGAAGGAAAAGCTAAAGGTGTGTGTTACAGCAAGGAGCCACCGCGGAAACACTTTGTTCAATTGTCAGGGGAGTTGTGTTGTACTTTGATCATGAGCACTGTAACGTCAGTGAGCAGCATCCTGTGCCACAGACCAACATTCTTACGGTGCTGTCTATACTGTTTACCGTGAGAGGAGCGTAAAGTCTGTATTTCTGGCAACTGGACATCACAGTACCCGGGTACGGTAGGCTGTGCCCAGACAATAATGCGGGCACGCAACACTTTGTTTTATTAGCAAAACACATATCTGTTCTGGGTAGGCCGACTATATAGACAATAAGACTTGCTGCCTCTGCACTGTCAAATTGTCACGTACAGTTTAAATCATAGAGGAACAGCAACACATGTTTGCATTGACTGTTGCTTTTCAAGATTTCCATGACTGTGTTGCAGAGCTGTGTGGTTTGCATTCACACTGTTATCATCTGCATTATCTGTGAGGCTTCAGCTAACAAGGGTATTTGGGGGGGTAATGTGTTTTGTCTATGTTTAGGTAGATAACTTGGAAGCTCTTGTGATGTGCCACTGGTAAGTCGTGTTCGCACACACACACACACACGCACAAACACACAATTACTGCTACACAGAGGGATTAGCAGGTAGTAGGCAACAGAATAGATTGTTCAATTATTTAAATTGTTTGCATGGTTCTTATTGTTTGTTTTGGTAAAGTTAAACAATCATTTATCAACCCAACTGCCTAGAGTCCTTTTCCTGTTGCCTGGTTTTGCTGCATACTGGGGAGCCCACCCTGTACACGACTTAAAATGAAGCATAAGTCGCAATGTGAATTTCACTGTGCTACAATGCGGCCTAGCGTGCCTGTGCAACCACCGCCTGCCCCATCAAGTGCATCTGCGTGCTCTTCATCCTCTGTGACTGTGGGGACAGCAGTCACACATGGTTTTTCACACTGAACTTCCACTCCTTTACCCGCAACAGGGAGTGTGATTGGCAGGTCATCACTTGTTTTGGAAGTGGAAACAGAAGGTATTGTTGAGCTGTCAGACATGGAGAGAACCATCATTGGATGCAGGCTACATTATATCCACGCCTGCACCTTCGTCACAGATTGCCTGGACTACCTGCAGTTAATAATTGCATTCCAGAAATGGAAAGGAGTGTAGAATGTGCACATGTGTTGTACCTTTCTTGGCAGCAAAGGAACACTAACTTAGTATTCCAGACAATTTTAGGATGGCAAAAAAAGAGTCAGCTCTTTGGGCAAATTAAATAGAGTGGCAAAATTGGACAGATGGGTACAGTGGCCGTGTTCTGTGGGTACCAGGACAGTAAAAGAAGCCTCACTTTCTATCCCTCCTAATGATCAAATGCAGCAAGGAATTCCCTGAGTTTGCTATAAAATTAGCATAGCAAAATGTGCATGAGGGTAGAATGCAGAGGTGCTTGAGATTGCTTGGCACAAGTGGCACAATAAAGGAGTCCTACAGGCATTTTTTGTATGCCACTAAGTTGCAGTATTTTTTGCTATCATTATAGCTTATTAAAAAAAGAGCAGGACGGTGTCATGCAGAGGTGCTGCACATAGCTTGGCACCAGTGGGGCACTAATGGAGTACAACAGCCACTTCTTGTATGTCACTAAGTTTCCTCAGTGTTTGCTAGTATAATGGCTTAGTAACAATGAGTTTGAGTGTGCAATGCAGGCAGACGTGCTGCAAATATCTTTGCACTAGTGGGACGATACAGAAGTCCAACAGCCACGTTTAGGATGCCACTAGGTTCACTGAGTGTTTGCTAGTATAATGGCTTAGTAACAATGAGTTTGAGTGTGCAATGCAGGCAGACGTGCTGCAAATATCTTTGCACTAGTGGGACTATACAGAAGTCCAATAGCCACGTTTAGGATGCCACTAGGTTCACTGAGTGTTTGCTAGTATAATGGCTTTGTAACAATGAGTTTGAGTGTGCAATGCAGGCAGATGTGCTGCAAATATCTTTGCACTAGTGGGACTATACAGAAGTCCAATAGCCACGTTTAGGATGCCACTAAGTTTCCTCAGTGTTTGCTAGTATAATGGCTTAGTAACAATGAGTTTGAGTGTGCAATGCAGGCAGACGTGCTGCAAATATCTTTGCACTAGTGGGATGATACAGAAGTCCAACAGCCACGTTTAGGATGCCACTAGGTTCACTGAGTGTTTGCTAGAATAATGGCTTAGTAACAATGAGTTTGAGTGTGCAATGCAGGCAGACGTGCTGCAAATATCTTTGCACTAGTGGGACTATACAGAAGTCCAATAGCCACGTTTAGGATGCCACTAGGTTCACTGAGTGTTTGCTAGTATAATGGCTTTGTAACAATGAGTTTGAGTGTGCAATGCAGGCAGACGTGCTGCAAATATCTTTGCACTAGTGGGACTATACAGAAGTCCAACAGCCACGTTTAGGATGCCACTAGGTTCACTGAGTGTTTGCTAGTATAATGGCTTAGTAACAATGAGTTTGAGTGTGCAATGCAGGCAGACGTGCTGCAAATATCTGTGCACTACTGGGACTATACAGAAGTCCAACAGCCACGTTTAGGATGACACTAGGTACACTCAGTGTTTGCTAGTATAATGGCTTAGTTATAATGAGTTTGAGTGTGCAATGCAGGCAGACGTGCTGCAAATATCTTTGAACTAGTGGGACTATACAGAAGTCCAATAGCCACGTTTAGGATGCCACTAGGTTCACTGAGTGTTTGCTAGTATAATGGCTTAGTAACAATGAGTTTGAGTGTGCAATGAAGGCAGACATGCTGCAAATATCTTTGCACTAGTGGGACTATACAGAAGTCCAATAGCCACGTTTAGGATGCCACTAGGTTCACTGAGTGCTTGCTAGTATAATGGCTTTGTAACAATGAGTTTGAGTGTGCAATGCAGGCAGACGTGCTGCAAATATCTTTGCACTAGTGGGACTATACAGAAGTCCAACAGCCACGTTTAGGATGCCACTAGGTTCCCTGAGTGTTTGCTAGTATAATGGCTTAGTAACAATGAGTTTGAGTGTGCAATGCAGGCAGACGTGCTGCAAATATCTTTGCACTAGTGGGACTATACACAAGTCCAATAGCCACGTTTAGGATGCTACTAGGTTCACTGAGTGTTTGCTAGTATAATGGCTTAGTAACAATGAGTTTGAGTGTGCAATGCAGGCAGACGTGCTGCAAATATCTTTGCACTAGTGGGACGATACAGAAGTCCAACAGCCACGTTTAGGATGCCACTGGGTTCACTGAGTGTTTGCTAGTATAATGGCTTAGAAACAATGAGTTTGAGTGTGCAATGCAGGCAGACGTGCTGCAAATATCTGTGCACTACTGGGACTATACAGAAGTCCAACAGCCACGTTTAGGATGACACTAGGTACACTCAGTGTTTGCTAGTATAATGGCTTAGTAACAATGAGTTTGAGTGTGCAATGCAGGCAGACGTGCTGCAAATATCTTTGCACTAGTGGGACTATACAGAAGTCCAATAGCCACGTTTAGGATGCCACTAGGTTCACTGAGTGTTTGCTAGTATAATGGCTTTGTAACAATGAGTTTGAGTGTGCAATGCAGGCAGATGTGCTGCAAATATCTTTGCACTAGTGGGACTATACAGAAGTCCAATAGCCACGTTTAGGATGCCACTAAGTTTCCTCAGTGTTTGCTAGTATAATGGCTTAGTAACAATGAGTTTGAGTGTGCAATGCAGGCAGACGTGCTGCAAATATCTTTGCACTAGTGGGATGATACAGAAGTCCAACAGCCACGTTTAGGATGCCACTAGGTTCACTGAGTGTTTGCTAGAATAATGGCTTAGTAACAATGAGTTTGAGTGTGCAATGCAGGCAGACGTGCTGCAAATATCTTTGCACTAGTGGGACTATACAGAAGTCCAATAGCCACGTTTAGGATGCCACTAGGTTCACTGAGTGTTTGCTAGTATAATGGCTTTGTAACAATGAGTTTGAGTGTGCAATGCAGGCAGACGTGCTGCAAATATCTTTGCACTAGTGGGACTATACAGAAGTCCAACAGCCACGTTTAGGATGCCACTAGGTTCACTGAGTGTTTGCTAGTATAATGGCTTAGTAACAATGAGTTTGAGTGTGCAATGCAGGCAGACGTGCTGCAAATATCTGTGCACTACTAGGACTATACAGAAGTCCAACAGCCACGTTTAGGATGCCACTAGGTTCACTGAGTGTTTGCTAGTATAATGGCTTAGTTATAATGAGTTTGAGTGTGCAATGCAGGCAGACGTGCTGCAAATATCTTTGCACTAGTGGGACTATACAGAAGTCCAATAGCCACGTTTAGGATGCCACTAGGTTCACTGAGTGTTTGCTAGTATAATGGCTTAGTAACAATGAGTTTGAGTGTGCAATGCAGGCAGACGTGCTGCAAATATCTTTGCACTAGTGGGACTATACAGAAGTCCAATAGCCACGTTTAGGATGCCACTAGGTTCACTGAGTGTTTGCTAGTATAATGGCTTTGTAACAATGAGTTTGAGTGTGCAATGCAGGCAGACGTGCTGCAAATATCTTTGCACTAGTGGGACTATACAGAAGTCCAACAGCCACGTTTAGGATGCCACTAGGTTCCCTGAGTGTTTGCTAGTATAATGGCTTAGTAACAATGAGTTTGAGTGTGCAATGCAGGCAGACGTGCTGCAAATATCTTTGCACTAGTGGGACTATACACAAGTCCAATAGCCACGTTTAGGATGCTACTAGGTTCACTGAGTGTTTGCTAGTATAATGGCTTAGTAACAATGAGTTTGAGTGTGCAATGCAGGCAGACGTGCTGCAAATATCTTTGCACTAGTGGGACGATACAGAAGTCCAACAGCCACGTTTAGGATGCCACTGGGTTCACTGAGTGTTTGCTAGTATAATGGCTTAGAAACAATGAGTTTGAGTGTGCAATGCAGGCAGACGTGCTGCAAATATCTGTGCACTACTGGGACTATACAGAAGTCCAACAGCCACGTTTAGGATGACACTAGGTACACTCAGTGTTTGCTAGTATAATGGCTTAGTAACAATGAGTTTGAGTGTGCAATGCAGGCAGACGTGCTGCAAATATCTTTGCACTAGTGGGACTATACAGAAGTCCAATAGCCACGTTTAGGATGCCACTAGGTTCACTGAGTGTTTGCTAGTATAATGGCTTAGTGACAATGAGTTTGAGTGTGCAATGCAGGCAGACGTGCTGCAAATATGTTTGCACTATTGGGACGATACAGAAGTCCAACAGCCACGTTTAGGATGCCACTAAGTTTCCTCAGTGTTTGCTAGTATAATGGCTTAGTAACAATGAGTTTGAGTGTGCAATGCAGGCAGACGTGCTGCAAATATCTGTGCACTACTGGGACGATACAGAAGTCCAACAGCCACGCTTAGGATGCCACTAAGTTTCCTCAGTGTTTGCTAGTATAATGGCTTTGTAACAATGAGTTTGAGTGTGCAATGCAGGCAGACGTGCTGCAAATATCTTTGCACTAGTGGGACTATACAGAAGTCCAAGAGCCACATTTAGGATGCCACTAGGTTCACTGAGTGTTTGCTAGTATAATGGCTTAGTAACAATGAGTTTGAGTGTGCAATGCAGGCATACGTGCTGCAAATATCTGTGCACTTCTGGGACTATACAGAAGTCCAACAGCCACGTTTAGGATGACACTAGGTACACTCAGTATTTGCTAGTATAATGGCTTAGTTATAATGAGTTTGAGTGTGCAATGCAGGAAGACGTGCTGCAAATATCTTTGCACTAGTGGGACTATACAGAAGTCCAATAGCCACGTTTAGAATGCCACTAGGTTCACTGAGTGATTGCTAGTATAATGGCTTAGTAACAATGAGTTTGAGTGTGCAATGCAGGCAGACGTGCTGCAAATATCTTTGCACTAGTGGGACGATACAGAAGTCCAATAGCCACGTTTAGGATGCCACTAGGTTCACTGAGTGTTTGCTAGTATAATGGCTTTGTAACAATGAGTTTGAGTGTGCAATGCAGGCAGACGTGCTGCAAATATCTTTGCACTAGTGGGACTATACAGATGTCCAACAGCCACGCTTAGGATGCCACTAGGTTCACTGAGTGTTTGCTAGTATAATGGCTTAGTAACAATGAGTTTGAGTGTGCAATGCAGGCAGATGTGCTGCAAATATCTTTGCACTAGTGGGACTATACAGAAGTCCAATAGCCACGTTTAGGATGCCACTAGGTTCACTGAGTGTTTGCTAGTATAATGGCTTAGTAACAATGAGTTTGAGTGTGCAATGCAGGCAGACGTGCTGCAAATATCTTTTCACTAGTGGGACGATACAGAAGTCCAACAGCCACGTTTAGGATGCCACTAGGTTCACTGAGTGTTTGCTAGTATAATGGCTTAGTAACAATGAGTTGAGTGTGCAATGCAGGCAGACGTGCTGCAAATATCTGTGCACTACTGGGACTATACAGAAGTCCAACAGCCACGTTTAGGATGACACTAGGTACACTCAGTGTTTGCTAGTATAATGGCTTAGTAACAGTGAGTTTGAGTGTGCAATTCAGGCAGACGTGCTGCAAATATCTTTGCACTAGTGGGACTATACAGAAGTCCAATAGCCACGTTTAGGATGCCACTAGGTTCACTGAGTGTTTGCTAGTATAATGGCTTAGTAACAATGAGTTTGAGTGTGCAATGCAGGCAGACGTGCTGCAAATATCTTTGCACTAGTGGGACTATACAGAAGTCCAACAGCCACGTTTAGGATGCCACTAGGTTCACTGAGTGTTTGCTAGTATAATGGCTTTGTAACAATGAGTTTGAGTGTGCAATGCAGGCAGACGTGCTGCAAATATCTTTGCACTAGTGGGACTATACAGATGTCCAATAGCCACGTTTAGGATGCCACTAAGTTTCCTCAGTATTTGCTAGTATAATGGCTTAGTAACAATGAGTTTGAGTGTGCAATGCAGGCAGACGTGCTGCAAATATCTTTGCACTAGTGGGACTATACAGAAGTCCAAGAGCCACATTTAGGATGCCACTAGGTTCACTGAGTGTTTGCTAGTATAATGGCTTAGTAACAATGAGTTTGAGTGTGCAATGCAGGCATACGTGCTGCAAATATCTGTGCACTTCTGGGACTATACAGAAGTCAAACAGCCACGTTTAGGATGACACTAGGTACACTCAGTGTTTGCTAGTATAATGGCTTAGTTATAATGAGTTTGAGTGTGCAATGCAGGAAGACGTGCTGCAAATATCTTTGCACTAGTGGGACTATACAGAAGTCCAATAGCCACGTTTAGAATGCCACTAGGTTCACTGAGTGATTGCTAGTATAATGGCTTAGTAACAATGAGTTTGAGTGTGCAATGCAGGCAGACGTGCTGCAAATATCTTTGCACTAGTGGGACTATACAGAAGTCCAATAGCCACGTTTAGGATGCCACTAGGTTCACTGAGTGTTTGCTAGTATAATGGCTTTGTAACAATGAGTTTGAGTGTGCAATGCAGGCAGACGTGCTGCAAATATCTTTGCACTAGTGGGACTATACAGATGTCCAACAGCCACGTTTAGGATGCCACTAGGTTCACTGAGTGTTTGCTAGTATAATGGCTTAGTAACAATGAGTTTGAGTGTGCAATGCAGGCAGACGTGCTGCAAATATCTTTGCACTAGTGGGACTATACAGAAGTCCAATAGCCACGTTTAGGATGCCACTAGGTTTCCTCAGTGTTTGCTAGTATAATGGCTTAGTAACAGTGAGTTTGAGTGTCCAATGCAGGCAGACGTGGTGCAAATATCTGTGCACTACTGGGACGATACAGAAATCCAACAGCCACGTTTAGGATGCCACTAATTTTCCTCAGTGTTTGCTAGTATAATGGCTTAGTAACAATGAGTTTGAGTGTGCAATGCAGGCAGACGTGCTGCAAATATCTTTGCACTAGTGGGACTATACAAATGTCCAATAGCCACGTTTAGGATGCCACTAAGTTTCCTCAGTATTTGCTAGTATAATGGCTTAGTAACAATGAGTTTGAGTGTGCAATGCAGGCAGATGTGCTGCAAATATCTGTGCACTAGTGGGACTATACAGAAGTCCAACAGCCACGTTTAGGATGCCACTAGGTTCACTGAGTGTTTGCTAGTATAATGGCTTTGTAACAATGAGTTTGAGTGTGCAATGCAGGCAGACGTGCTGCAAATATCTTTGCACTAGTGGGACTATACAGATGTCCAATAGCCACGTTTAGGATGCCACTAAGTTTCCTCAGTATTTGCTAGTATAATGGCTTAGTAACAGTGAGTTTGAGTGTGCAATGCAGGCAGACGTGCTGCAAATATCTGTGCACTAGTGGGACTATACAGAAGTCCAACAGCCACGTTTAGGATGCCACTAGGTTCACTGAGTGTTTGCTAGTATAATGGCTTAGTAACAATGAGTTTGAGTGTGCAATGCAGGCATACGTGCTGCAAATATCTGTGCACTACTGGGACTATACAGAAGTCCAACAGCCACGTTTAGAATGCCACTAGGTTCACTGAGTGTTAGCTAGTATAATGGCTTAGTAACAATGAGTTTGAGTGTGCAATGCAGGCAGACGTGCTGCAAATATCTTTGCACTAGTGGGACTATACAGATGTCCAATACCCACGTTTAGGATGCCACTAAGTTTCCTCAGTGTTTGCTAGTATAATGGCTTAGTAACAATGAGTTTGAGTGTGCAATGCAGGCAGACGTGCTGCAAATATCTGTGCACTACTGGGACGATACAGAAGTCCAACAGCCACGTTTAGGATGCCACTAGGTTCACTGAGTGTTTGCTAGTATAATGGCTTTGTAACAATGAGTTTGAGTGTGCAATGCAGGCAGACGTGCTGCAAATATCTTTGCACTAGTGGGACTATACAGAAGTCCAATAGCCACGTTTAGGATGCCACTAAGTTTCCTCAGTGTTTGCTAGTATAATGGCTTAGTAACAATGAGTTTGAGTGTGCAATGCAGGCAGACGTGCTGCAAATATCTTTGCACTAGTGGGACTATACAGAAGTCCAACAGCCACGTTCAGGATGCCACTAGGTTCACTGAGTATTTGCTAGTATAATGGCTTAGTAACAATGAGTTTGAGTGTGCAATGCAGGCATACGTGCTGCAAATATCTGTGCACTACTGGGACTATACAGAAGTCCAACAGCCACGTTTAGAATGCCACTAGGTTCACTGAGTGTTTGCTAGTATAATGGCTTAGTAACAATGAGTTTGAGTGTACAATGCAGGCAGACGTGCTGCAAATATCTGTGCACTACTGGGACTATACAGAAGTCCAATAGCCACGTTTATGATGCCACTAAGTTTCCTCAGTGTTTGCTAGTATAATGGCTTAGTAACAGTGAGTTTGAGTGTCCAATGCAGGCAGACGTGCTGCAAATATCTGTGCACTACTGGGACGATACAGAAATCCAACAGCCACGTTTAGGATGCCACTAATTTTCCTCAGTGTTTGCTAGTATAATGGCTTAGTAACAATGAGTTTGAGTGTGCAATGCAGGCAGACGTGCTGCAAATATCTTTGCACTAGTGGGACTATACAAATGTCCAATAGCCACGTTTAGGATGCCACTACGTTTCCTCAGTATTTGCTAGTATAATGGCTTAGTAACAATGAGTTTGAGTGTGCAATGCAGGCAGACGTGCTGCAAATATCTGTGCACTAGTGGGACTATACAGAAGTCCAACAGCCACGTTTAGGATGCCACTAGGTTCACTGAGTGTTTGCTAGTATAATGGCTTAGTAACAATGAGTTTGAGTGTGCAATGCAGGCATACGTGCTGCAAATATCTGTGCACTACTGGGACTATACAGAAGTCCAACAGCCACGTTTAGGATGACACTAGATACACTCAGTGTTTGCTAGTATAATGGCTTAGTTATAATGAGTTTGAGTGTGCAATGCAGGCAGACGTGCTGCAAATATCTTTGCACTAGTGGGACTATACAGAAGTCCAATAGCCACGTTTAGGATGCCACTAAGTTTCCTCAGTGTTTGCTAGTATAATGGCTTTGTAACAATGAGTTTGAGTGTGCAATGCAGGCAGACGTGCTGCAAATATCTTTGCACTAGCGGGACTATACAGAAGTCCAACAGCCACGTTTAGGATGCCACTAGGTTCACTGAGTGTTTGCTAGTATAATGGCTTAGTAACAATGAGTTTGAGTGTGCAATGCAGGCATACGTGCTGCAAATATCTGTGCACTTCTGGGACTATACAGAAGTCCAACAGCCACGTTTAGGATGACACTAGGTACACTCAGTGTTTGCTAGTATAATGGCTTAGTTATAATGAGTTTGAGTGTGCAATGCAGGCAGACGTGCTGCAAATATCTTTGCACTAGTGGGACTATACAGAAGTCCAATAGCCACATTTAGAATGCCACTAGGTTCACTGAGTGATTGCTAGTATAATGGCTTAGTAACAATGAGTTTGAGTGTGCAATGCAGGCAGACGTGCTGCAAATATCTTTGCACTAGTGGGACTATACAGAAGTCCAATAGCCACGTTTAGGATGCCATTAGGTTCACTGAGTGTTTGCTAGTATAATGGCTTTGTAACAAAGAGTTTGAGTGTGCAATGCAGGCAGACGTGCTGCAAATATCTTTGCACTTGTGGGACTATACAGATGTCCAACAGCCACGTTTAGGATGCCACTAGGTTCACTGAGTGTTTGCTAGTATAATGGCTTAGTAACGATGAGTTTGAGTGTGCAATGCAGGCAGACGTGCTGCAAATATCTTTGCACTAGTGGGACTATACAGAAGTCCAATAGCCACGTTTAGGATGTCACTAGGTTCACTGAGTGTTTGCTAGTATAATGGCTTAGTAACATTGAGTTTGAGTGTGCAATGCAGGCAGACGTGCTGCTAATATCTTTTCACTAGTGGGACGATACAGAAGTCCAACAGCCACGTTTAGGATGCCACTAGGTTCACTGAATGTTTGCTAGTATAATGGCTTAGTAACAATGAGTTTGAGTGTGCAATGCAGGCAGACGTGCTGCAAATATATGTGCACTACTGGAACTATACAGAAGTCCAATAGCCACGTTTAGGATGTCACTAGGTTCACTGAGTGTTTGCTAGTATAATGGCTTAGTAACAATGAGTTTGAGTGTGCAATTCAGGCAGACGTGCTGCAAATATCTTTGCACTAGTGGGACTATACAGAAGTCCAATAGCCACGTTTAGGATGCCACTAGGTTCACTGAGTGTTTGCTAGTATAATGGCTTAGTAACAATGAGTTTGAGTGTGCAATGCAGGCAGACGTGCTGCAAATATGTTTGCACTAGTGGGACGATACAGAAGTCCAACAGCCACGTTTAGGATGCCACTAGGTTCACTGAGTGTTTGCTAGTATAATGGCTTAGTAACAGTGAGTTTGAGTGTGCAATGCAGGCAGACGTGCTGCAAATATCTGTGCACTACTAGGACGATACAGAAGTCCAACAGCCACGTTTAGGATGCCACTAATTTTCCTCAGTGTTTGCTAGTATAATGGCTTAGTAACAATGAGTTTGAGTGTGCAATACAGGCAGACGTGCTGCAAATATCTGTGCACTACTGGGACGATACAGAAGTCCAACAGCCACGTTTAGGATGCCACTAAGTTTCCTCAGTGTTTGCCAGTATAATGGCTTAGTAACAGTGAGTTTGAGTGTGCAATGCAGGCAGACGTGCTGCAAATATCTGTGCACTACTGGGACGATACAGAAGTCCAACAGCCACGTTTAGGATGCCACTAATTTTCCTCAGTGTTTGCTAGTATAATGGCTTAGTAACAATGAGTTTGAGTGTGCAATACAGGCAGACGTGCTGCAAATATCTGTGCACTACTGGGACGATACAGAAGTCCAACAGCCACGTTAAGGATGCCACTAGGTTCACTGAGTGTTTGCTAGTATAATGGCTTAGTAACAATGAGTTTGAGTGTGCAATGCAGGCAGACAAGCTGCAAATATCTTTGCACTAGTGGGACGATACAGAAGTCCAACAGCCACGTTTAGGATGCCACTAAGTTCACTGAGTGTTTGCTAGTATAATGGCTTAGTAACAATGAGTTTGAGTGTGCAATGCAGGCAGACGTGCTGCAAATATCTTTGCACTACTGGGACTATACAGAAGTCCAATAGCCACGTTTAGGATGCCACTAAGTTTCCTCAGTGTTTGCTAGTATAATGGCTTAGTAACAACGAGTTTGAGTGTGCAATGCAGGCAGACGTGCTGCAAATATCTTTGCACTATTGGGACGATAAAGAAGTCCAACAGCCACGTTTAGGATGCCACTAGGTTCACTGAGTGTTTGCTAGTATAATGGCTTAGTAACAATGAGTTTGAGTGTGCAATGCAGGCAGACGTGCTGCAAATATCTGTGCACTACTGGGACTATACAGAAGTCCAATAGCCACGTTTAGGATGCCACTAAGTTTCCTCAGTTTTTGCTAGTATAATGGCTTTGTAACAATGAGTTTGAGTATGCAATGCAGGCAGACGTGCTGCAAATATCTTTGCACTAGTGGGACTATACAGAAGTCCAACAGCCACGTTTAGGATGCCACTAGGTTCACTGAGTGTTTGCTAGTATAATGGCTTAGTAACAATGAGTTTGAGTGTGCAATGCAGGCATACGTGCTGCAAATATCTGTGCACTACTGGGACTATACAGAAGTCCAACAGCCACGTTTAGGATGACACTAGATACACTCAGTGTTTGCTAGTATAATGGCTTAGTTATAATGAGTTTGAGTGTACAATGCAGGCAGACGTGCTGCAAATATCTTTGCACTAGTGGGACTATACAGATGTCCAATAGCCACGTTTAGGATGCCACTAAGTTTCCACAGTGTTTGCTAGTATAATGGCTTTGTAACAATGAGTTTGAGTGTGCAATGCAGGCAGACGTGCTGCAAATATCTTTGCACTAGTGGGACTATACAGAAGTCCAACAGCCACGTTTAGGATGCCACTAGGTTCACTGAGTGTTTGCTAGTATAATGGCTTAGTAACAATGAGTTTGAGTGTGCAATGCAGGAATACGTGCTGCAAATATCTGTGCACTACTGGGACTATACAGAAGTCCAACAGCCACGTTTAGAATGCCACTAGGTTCACTGAGTGTTTGCTAGTATAATGGCTTAGTAACAATGAGTTTGAGTGTGCAATGCAGGCAGACGTGCTGCAAAAATCTTTGCACTAGTGGGACTATACAGATGTCCAATAGCCACGTTTAGGATGCCACTAAGTTTCCTCAGTGTTTGCTAGTATAATGGCTTAGTAACAATGAGTTTGAGTGTGCAATGCAGGCAGACGTGCTGCAAATATCTGTGCACTACTGGGACGATACAGAAGTCCAACAGCCACGTTTAGGATGCCACTAGGTTCACGGAGTGTTTGCTAGTATAATGGCTTTGTAACAATGAGTTTGAGTGTGCAATGCAGGCAGATGTGCTGCAAATATCTTTGCACTAGTGGGACTATACAGAAGTCCAATAGCCACGTTTAGGATGCCACTAAGTTTCCTCAGTGTTTGCTAGTATAATGGCTTTGTAACAATGAGTTTGAGTGTGCAATGCAGGCAGACGTGCTGCAAATATCTTTGCACTAGCGGGACTATACAGAAGTCCAACAGCCACGTTTAGGATGCCACTAGGTTCACTTAGTGTTTGCTAGTATAATGGCTTAGTAACAATGAGTTTGAGTGTGCAATGCAGGCATACGTGCTGCAAATATCTGTGCACTTCTGGGACTATACAGAAGTCCAGCAGCCACGTTTAGGATGACACTAGGTACACTCAGTGTTTGCTAGTATAATGGCTTAGTTATAATGAGTTTGAGTGTGCAATGCAGGCAGACGTGCTGCAAATATCTTTGCACTAGTGGGACTATACAGAAGTCCAATAGCCACGTTTAGAATGCCACTAGGTTCACTGAGTGATTGCTAGTATAATGGCTTTGTAACAATGAGTTTGAGTGTGCAATGCAGGCAGACGTGCTGCAAATATCTTTGCACTTGTGGGACTATACAGATGTCCAACAGCCACGTTTAGGATGCCACTAGGTTCACTGAGTGTTTGCTAGTATAATGGCTTAGTAACGATGAGTTTGAGTGTGCAATGCAGGCAGACGTGCTGCAAATATCTTTGCACTAGTGGGACTATACAGAAGTCCAATAGCCACGTTTAGGATGTCACTAGGTTCACTGAGTGTTTGCTAGTATAATGGCTTAGTAACATTGAGTTTGAGTGTGCAATGCAGGCAGACGTGCTGCTAATATCTTTTCACTAGTGGGACGATACAGAAGTCCAACAGCCACGTTTAGGTTGCCACTAGGTTCACTGAGTGTTTGCTAGTATAATGGCTTAGTAACAATGAGTTTGAGTGTGCAATGCAGGCAGACGTGCTGCAAATATCTGTGCACTACTAGGACTATACAGAAGTCCAATAGCCACGTTTAGGATGTCACTAGGTTCACTGAGTGTTTGCTAGTATAATGGCTTAGTAACAATGAGTTTGAGTGTGCAATTCAGGCAGACGTGCTGCAAATATCTTTGCACTAGTGGGACTATACAGAAGTCCAATAGCCACGTTTAGGATGCCACTAGGTTCACTGAGTGTTTGCTAGTATAATGGCTTAGTAACAATGAGTTTGAGTGTGCAATGCAGGCAGACGTGCTGCAAATATGTTTGCACTAGTGCGACGATACAGAAGTCCAACAGCCACGTTTAAGATGCCACTAGGTTCACTGAGTGTTTGCTAGTATAATGGCTTAGTAACAATGAGTTTGAGTGTACAATGCAGGCAGACGTGCTGCAAATATCTGTGAACTACTGGGACTATACAGAAGTCCAATAGCCACGTTTAGGATGCCACTAAGTTTCCTCAGTGTTTCCCAGTATAATGGCTTAGTAACAGTGAGTTTGAGTGTGCAATGCAGGCAGACGTGCTGCAAATATCTGTGCACTACTGGGACGATACAGAAGTCCAACAGCCACGTTTAGGATGCCACTAATTTTCCTCAGTGTTTGCTAGTATAATGGCTTAGTAACAATGAGTTTGAGTGTGCAATACAGGCAGACGTGCTGCAAATATCTGTGCACTACTGGGACGATACAGAAGTCCAACAGCCACGTTTAGGATGCCACTAGGTTCACTGAGTGTTTGCTAGTATAATGGCTTAGTAACAATGAGTTTGAGTGTGCAATGCAGGCAGACAAGCTGCAAATATCTTTGCACTAGTGGGACGATACAGAAGTCCAACAGCCACGTTTAGGATGCCACTAAGTTCACTGAGTGTTTGCTAGTATAATGGCTTAGTAACAATGAGTTTGAGTGTGCAATGCAGGCAGACGTGCTGCAAATATCTTTGCACTACTGGGACTATACAGAAGTCCAATAGCCACGTTTAGGATGCCACTAAGTTTCCTCAGTGTTTGCTAGTATAATGGCTTAGTAACAATGAGTTTGAGTGTGCAATGCAGGCAGACGTGCTGCAAATATCTTTGCACTATTGGGACGATAAAGAAGTCCAACAGCCACGTTTAGGATGCCACTAGGTTCACTGAGTGTTTGCTAGTATAATGGCTTAGTAACAATGAGTTTGAGTGTGCAATGCAGGCAGACGTGCTGCAAATATCTGTGCACTACTGGGACTATACAGAAGTCCAATAGCCACGTTTAGGATGCCACTAAGTTTCCTCAGTTTTTGCTAGTATAATGGCTTTGTAACAATGAGTTTGAGTGTGCAATGCAGGCAGACGTGCTGCAAATATCTTTGCACTAGTGGGACTATACAGAAGTCCAACAGCCACGTTTAGGATGCCACTAGGTTCACTGAGTGTTTGCTAGTATAATGGCTTAGTAACAATGAGTTTGAGTGTGCAATGCAGGCATACGTGCTGCAAATATCTGTGCACTACTGGGACTATACAGAAGTCCAACAGCCACGTTTAGGATGACACTAGATACACTCAGTGTTTGCTAGTATAATGGCTTAGTTATAATGAGTTTGAGTGTACAATGCAGGCAGACGTGCTGCAAATATCTTTGCACTAGTGGGACTATACAGATGTCCAATAGCCACGTTTAGGATGCCACTAAGTTTCCTCAGTGTTTGCTAGTATAATGGCTTTGTAACAATGAGTTTGAGTGTGCAATGCAGGCAGACGTGCTGCAAATATCTTTGTACTAGTGGGACTATACAGAAGTCCAACAGCCACGTTTAGGATGCCACTAGGTTCACTGAGTGTTTGCTAGTATAATGGCTTAGTAACAATGAGTTTGAGTGTGCAATGCAGGCATACGTGCTGCAAATATCTGTGCACTACTGGGACTATACAGAAGTCCAACAGCCACGTTTAGAATGCCACTAGGTTCACTGAGTGTTTGCTAGTATAATGGCTTAGTAACAATGAGTTTGAGTGTGCAATGCAGGCAGACGTGCTGCAAATATCTTTGCACTAGTGGGACTATACAGATGTCCAATAGCCACGTTTAGGATGCCACTAAGTTTCCTCAGTGTTTGCTAGTATAATGGCTTAGTAACAATGAGTTTGAGTGTGCAATGCAGGCAGACGTGCTGCAAATATCTGTGCACTACTGGGACGATACAGAAGTCCAAAAGCCACGTTTAGGATGCCACTAGGTTCACTGAGTGTTTGCTAGTATAATGGCTTAGTAACAATGAGTTTGAGTGTGCAATGCAGGCAGACGTGCTGCAAATATCTTTGCATAAGTGGGACGATACAGAAGTCCAACAGCCACGTTTAGGATGCCACTAGGTTCACTGAGTGTTTGCTAGTATAATGGCTTAGTAACAATGAGTTTGAGTGTGCAATGCAGGCAAACGTGCTGCAAATATCTTTGCACTACTGGGTCTATACAGAAGTCCAATAGCCACGTTTAGGATGCCACTAAGTTTCCTCAGTGTTTGCTAGTATAATGGCTTAGTAACAATGAGTTTGAGTGTGCAATGAAGGCAGACGTGCTGCAAATATCTGTGCACTACTGGGACGATACAGAAGTCCAACAGCCACGTTTAGGATGCCACTAAGTTTCCTCAGTGTTTGCTAGTATAATGGCTTAGTAACAATGAGTTTGAGTGTGCAATGCAGGCAGACGTGCTGCAAATATCTTTGCACTATTGGGACGATAGATACAAAAGTCCAACAGCCACGTTTAGGATGCCACTAGGTTCACTGAGTGTTTGCTAGTATAATGGCTTAGTAACAATGAGTTTGAGTGTGCAATGCAGGCAGACGTGCTGCAAATATCTGTGCACTACTGGGACTATACAGAAGTCCAATAGCCACGTTTAGGATGCCACTAAGTTTCCTCAGTGTTTGCTAGTATAATGGCTTAGTAACAATGAGTTTGAGTGTGCAATGCAGGCAGACGTGCTGCAAATATCTGTGCACTACTGGGACGATACAGAAGTCCAACAGCCACGTTTAGGATGCCACTAAGTTTCCTCAGTGTTTGCTAGTATAATGGATTAGTAACAATGAGTTTGAGTGTGCAATGCAGGCAGACGTGCTGCAAATATCTTTGCACTAGTGGGACTATACAGAAGTCCAATAGCCACGTTTAGTATGCCACTAAGTTTCCTCAGTGTTTGCTAGTATAATGGCTTAGTAACAATGAGTTTGAGTGTGCAATGCAGGCAGACGTGCTGCAAATATCTGTGCACTACTGGGACGATACAGACGTCCAACAGCCACGTTTAGGATGCCACTAGGTTCACTGAGTGTTTGCTAGTATAATGGCTTTGTAACAATGAGTTTGAGTGTGCAATGCAGGCAGACGTGCTGTAAATATCTTTGCACTAGTGGGACTATACAGAAGTCCAATAGCCACGTTTAGGATGCCACTAAGTTTCCTCAGTGTTTGCTAGTATAATGGCTTTGTAACAATGAGTTTGAGTGTGCAATGCAGGCAGACGTGCTGCAAATATCTGTGCACTACTGGGACTATACAGAAGTCCAACAGCCACGTTTAGGATGACACTAGGTACACTCAGTTTTTGCTAGTATAATGGCTTAGTTATAATGAGTTTGAGTGTGCAATGCAGGCAGACGTGCTGCAAATATCTTTGCACTAGTGGGACTATACAGAAGTCCAATAGCCACGTTTAGAATGCCACTAGGTTCACTGAGTGATTGCTAGTATAATGGCTTAGTAACAATGAGTTTGAGTGTGCAATGCAGGCAGACGTGCTGCAAATATCTTTGCACTAGTGGGACTATACAGAAGTCCAATAGCCACGTTTAGGATGCCACTAGGTTCACTGAGTGTTTGCTAGTATAATGGCTTTGTAACAATGAGTTTGAGTGTGCAATGCAGGCAGACGTGCTGCAAATATCTTTGCACTAGTGGGACTATACAGATGTTCAACAGCCACGTTTAGGATGCCACTAGGTTCACTGAGTGTTTGCTAGTATAATAGCTTAGTAACAATGAGTTTGAGTGTGCAATGCAGGCAGACGTGCTGCAAATAACTTTGCACTAGTGGGACGATACAGAAGTCCAACAGCCACGTTTAGGATGCCACTAGGTTCACTGAGTGTTTGCTAGTATAATGGCTTAGTAACAATGAGTTTGAGTGTGCAATGCAGGCAGATGTGCGGCAAATATCTGTGCACTACTGGGACTATACAGAAGTCCAACAGCCACGTTTAGGATGACACTAGGTACACACAGTGTTTGCTAGTATAATGGTTTAGTAACAATGAGTTTGAGTGTGCAATTCCGGCAGACGTGCTGCAAATATCTTTGCACTAGCGGGACTATACAGAAGTCCAACAGCCACGTTTAGGATGCCACTAGGTTCACTTAGTGTTTGCTAGTATAATGGCTTAGTAACAATGAGTTTGAGTGTGCAATGCAGGCATACGTGCTGCAAATATCTGTGCACTTCTGGGACTATACAGAAGTCCAGCAGCCACGTTTAGGATGACACTAGGTACACTCAGTGTTTGCTAGTATAATGGCTTAGTTATAATGAGTTTGAGTGTGCAATGCAGGCAGACGTGCTGCAAATATCTTTGCACTAGTGGGACTATACAGAAGTCCAATAGCCACGTTTAGAATGCCACTAGGTTCACTGAGTGATTGCTAGTATAATGGCTTTGTAACAATGAGTTTGAGTGTGCAATGCAGGCAGACGTGCTGCAAATATCTTTGCACTTGTGGGACTATACAGATGTCCAACAGCCACGTTTAGGATGCCACTAGGTTCACTGAGTGTTTGCTAGTATAATGGCTTAGTAACGATGAGTTTGAGTGTGCAATGCAGGCAGACGTGCTGCAAATATCTTTGCACTAGTGGGACTATACAGAAGTCCAATAGCCACGTTTAGGATGTCACTAGGTTCACTGAGTGTTTGCTAGTATAATGGCTTAGTAACATTGAGTTTGAGTGTGCAATGCAGGCAGACGTGCTGCTAATATCTTTTCACTAGTGGGACGATACAGAAGTCCAACAGCCACGTTTAGGTTGCCACTAGGTTCACTGAGTGTTTGCTAGTATAATGGCTTAGTAACAATGAGTTTGAGTGTGCAATGCAGGCAGACGTGCTGCAAATATCTGTGCACTACTAGGACTATACAGAAGTCCAATAGCCACGTTTAGGATGTCACTAGGTTCACTGAGTGTTTGCTAGTATAATGGCTTAGTAACAATGAGTTTGAGTGTGCAATTCAGGCAGACGTGCTGCAAATATCTTTGCACTAGTGGGACTATACAGAAGTCCAATAGCCACGTTTAGGATGCCACTAGGTTCACTGAGTGTTTGCTAGTATAATGGCTTAGTAACAATGAGTTTGAGTGTGCAATGCAGGCAGACGTGCTGCAAATATGTTTGCACTAGTGCGACGATACAGAAGTCCAACAGCCACGTTTAAGATGCCACTAGGTTCACTGAGTGTTTGCTAGTATAATGGCTTAGTAACAATGAGTTTGAGTGTACAATGCAGGCAGACGTGCTGCAAATATCTGTGAACTACTGGGACTATACAGAAGTCCAATAGCCACGTTTAGGATGCCACTAAGTTTCCTCAGTGTTTCCCAGTATAATGGCTTAGTAACAGTGAGTTTGAGTGTGCAATGCAGGCAGACGTGCTGCAAATATCTGTGCACTACTGGGACGATACAGAAGTCCAACAGCCACGTTTAGGATGCCACTAATTTTCCTCAGTGTTTGCTAGTATAATGGCTTAGTAACAATGAGTTTGAGTGTGCAATACAGGCAGACGTGCTGCAAATATCTGTGCACTACTGGGACGATACAGAAGTCCAACAGCCACGTTTAGGATGCCACTAGGTTCACTGAGTGTTTGCTAGTATAATGGCTTAGTAACAATGAGTTTGAGTGTGCAATGCAGGCAGACAAGCTGCAAATATCTTTGCACTAGTGGGACGATACAGAAGTCCAACAGCCACGTTTAGGATGCCACTAAGTTCACTGAGTGTTTGCTAGTATAATGGCTTAGTAACAATGAGTTTGAGTGTGCAATGCAGGCAGACGTGCTGCAAATATCTTTGCACTACTGGGACTATACAGAAGTCCAATAGCCACGTTTAGGATGCCACTAAGTTTCCTCAGTGTTTGCTAGTATAATGGCTTAGTAACAATGAGTTTGAGTGTGCAATGCAGGCAGACGTGCTGCAAATATCTTTGCACTATTGGGACGATAAAGAAGTCCAACAGCCACGTTTAGGATGCCACTAGGTTCACTGAGTGTTTGCTAGTATAATGGCTTAGTAACAATGAGTTTGAGTGTGCAATGCAGGCAGACGTGCTGCAAATATCTGTGCACTACTGGGACTATACAGAAGTCCAATAGCCACGTTTAGGATGCCACTAAGTTTCCTCAGTTTTTGCTAGTATAATGGCTTTGTAACAATGAGTTTGAGTGTGCAATGCAGGCAGACGTGCTGCAAATATCTTTGCACTAGTGGGACTATACAGAAGTCCAACAGCCACGTTTAGGATGCCACTAGGTTCACTGAGTGTTTGCTAGTATAATGGCTTAGTAACAATGAGTTTGAGTGTGCAATGCAGGCATACGTGCTGCAAATATCTGTGCACTACTGGGACTATACAGAAGTCCAACAGCCACGTTTAGGATGACACTAGATACACTCAGTGTTTGCTAGTATAATGGCTTAGTTATAATGAGTTTGAGTGTACAATGCAGGCAGACGTGCTGCAAATATCTTTGCACTAGTGGGACTATACAGATGTCCAATAGCCACGTTTAGGATGCCACTAAGTTTCCTCAGTGTTTGCTAGTATAATGGCTTTGTAACAATGAGTTTGAGTGTGCAATGCAGGCAGACGTGCTGCAAATATCTTTGTACTAGTGGGACTATACAGAAGTCCAACAGCCACGTTTAGGATGCCACTAGGTTCACTGAGTGTTTGCTAGTATAATGGCTTAGTAACAATGAGTTTGAGTGTGCAATGCAGGCATACGTGCTGCAAATATCTGTGCACTACTGGGACTATACAGAAGTCCAACAGCCACGTTTAGAATGCCACTAGGTTCACTGAGTGTTTGCTAGTATAATGGCTTAGTAACAATGAGTTTGAGTGTGCAATGCAGGCAGACGTGCTGCAAATATCTTTGCACTAGTGGGACTATACAGATGTCCAATAGCCACGTTTAGGATGCCACTAAGTTTCCTCAGTGTTTGCTAGTATAATGGCTTAGTAACAATGAGTTTGAGTGTGCAATGCAGGCAGACGTGCTGCAAATATCTGTGCACTACTGGGACGATACAGAAGTCCAAAAGCCACGTTTAGGATGCCACTAGGTTCACTGAGTGTTTGCTAGTATAATGGCTTAGTAACAATGAGTTTGAGTGTGCAATGCAGGCAGACGTGCTGCAAATATCTTTGCATAAGTGGGACGATACAGAAGTCCAACAGCCACGTTTAGGATGCCACTAGGTTCACTGAGTGTTTGCTAGTATAATGGCTTAGTAACAATGAGTTTGAGTGTGCAATGCAGGCAAACGTGCTGCAAATATCTTTGCACTACTGGGTCTATACAGAAGTCCAATAGCCACGTTTAGGATGCCACTAAGTTTCCTCAGTGTTTGCTAGTATAATGGCTTAGTAACAATGAGTTTGAGTGTGCAATGAAGGCAGACGTGCTGCAAATATCTGTGCACTACTGGGACGATACAGAAGTCCAACAGCCACGTTTAGGATGCCACTAAGTTTCCTCAGTGTTTGCTAGTATAATGGCTTAGTAACAATGAGTTTGAGTGTGCAATGCAGGCAGACGTGCTGCAAATATCTTTGCACTATTGGGACGATAGATACAAAAGTCCAACAGCCACGTTTAGGATGCCACTAGGTTCACTGAGTGTTTGCTAGTATAATGGCTTAGTAACAATGAGTTTGAGTGTGCAATGCAGGCAGACGTGCTGCAAATATCTGTGCACTACTGGGACTATACAGAAGTCCAATAGCCACGTTTAGGATGCCACTAAGTTTCCTCAGTGTTTGCTAGTATAATGGCTTAGTAACAATGAGTTTGAGTGTGCAATGCAGGCAGACGTGCTGCAAATATCTGTGCACTACTGGGACGATACAGAAGTCCAACAGCCACGTTTAGGATGCCACTAAGTTTCCTCAGTGTTTGCTAGTATAATGGATTAGTAACAATGAGTTTGAGTGTGCAATGCAGGCAGACGTGCTGCAAATATCTTTGCACTAGTGGGACTATACAGAAGTCCAATAGCCACGTTTAGTATGCCACTAAGTTTCCTCAGTGTTTGCTAGTATAATGGCTTAGTAACAATGAGTTTGAGTGTGCAATGCAGGCAGACGTGCTGCAAATATCTGTGCACTACTGGGACAATACAGACGTCCAACAGCCACGTTTAGGATGCCACTAGGTTCACTGAGTGTTTGCTAGTATAATGGCTTTGTAACAATGAGTTTGAGTGTGCAATGCAGGCAGACGTGCTGTAAATATCTTTGCACTAGTGGGACTATACAGAAGTCCAATAGCCACGTTTAGGATGCCACTAAGTTTCCTCAGTGTTTGCTAGTATAATGGCTTTGTAACAATGAGTTTGAGTGTGCAATGCAGGCAGACGTGCTGCAAATATCTGTGCACTACTGGGACTATACAGAAGTCCAACAGCCACGTTTAGGATGACACTAGGTACACTCAGTTTTTGCTAGTATAATGGCTTAGTTATAATGAGTTTGAGTGTGCAATGCAGGCAGACGTGCTGCAAATATCTTTGCACTAGTGGGACTATACAGAAGTCCAATAGCCACGTTTAGAATGCCACTAGGTTCACTGAGTGATTGCTAGTATAATGGCTTAGTAACAATGAGTTTGAGTGTGCAATGCAGGCAGACGTGCTGCAAATATCTTTGCACTAGTGGGACTATACAGAAGTCCAATAGCCACGTTTAGGATGCCACTAGGTTCACTGAGTGTTTGCTAGTATAATGGCTTTGTAACAATGAGTTTGAGTGTGCAATGCAGGCAGACGTGCTGCAAATATCTTTGCACTAGTGGGACTATACAGATGTTCAACAGCCACGTTTAGGATGCCACTAGGTTCACTGAGTGTTTGCTAGTATAATAGCTTAGTAACAATGAGTTTGAGTGTGCAATGCAGGCAGACGTGCTGCAAATAACTTTGCACTAGTGGGACGATACAGAAGTCCAACAGCCACGTTTAGGATGCCACTAGGTTCACTGAGTGTTTGCTAGTATAATGGCTTAGTAACAATGAGTTTGAGTGTGCAATGCAGGCAGATGTGCGGCAAATATCTGTGCACTACTGGGACTATACAGAAGTCCAACAGCCACGTTTAGGATGACACTAGGTACACACAGTGTTTGCTAGTATAATGGTTTAGTAACAATGAGTTTGAGTGTGCAATTCCGGCAGACGTGCTGCAAATATCTTTGCACTAGTGGGACTATACTGAAGTCCAATAGCCACGTTTAGGATGCCACTAGGTTCACTGAGTGTTTGCTAGTTTAATGGCTTAGTAACAATGAGTTTGAGTGTGCAATGCAGGCAGACGTGCTGCAAATATGTTTGCACTAGTGGGACGATACAGAAGTCCAACAGCCACGTTTAGGATGCCACTAGGTTCACTGAGTGTTTGCTAGTATAATGGCTTAGTAACAATGAGTTTGAGTGCGCAATGCAGGCAGACGTGCTGCAAATATCTGTGCACTACTAGGACTATACAGAAGTCCAATAGCCACGTTTAGGATGCCACTAAGTTTCCTCAGTGTTTGCTAGTATAATGGCTTAGTAACAGTGAGTTTGAGTGTGCAATGCAGGCAGACGTGCTGCAAATATCTGTGCACTACTGGGACGATACAGAAGTCCAACAGCCACGTTTAGGATGCCACTAAGTTTCCTCAGTGTTTGCTAGTATAATAGCTTAGTAACAATGAGTTTGAGTGTGCAATGCAGGCAGACGTGCTGCAAATATCTTTGCACTAGTGGGACTATACAGAAGTCCAATAGCCACGTTTAGGATGCCACTAAGTTTCCTCAGTGTTTGCTAGTATAATGGCTTAGTAACAATGAGTTTGAGTGTGCAATGCAGGCAGACGTGCTGCAAATATCTGTGCACTACTGGGACGATACAGAAGTCCAACAGCCACGTTTAGGATGCCACTAGGTTCACTGAGTGTTTGCTAGTATAATGGCTTAGTAACAATGAGTTTGAGTGTGCAATGCAGGCAGAAGTGCTGCAAATATCTTTGCACTAGTGGGACGATACAGAAGTCCAACAGCCACGTTTAGGATGCCACTAGGTTCACTGAGTGTTTGCTAGTATAATGGCTTAGAAACAATGAGTTTGAGTGTGCAATGCAGGCAGACGTGCTGCAAATATCTGTGCACTACTGGGACGATACAGAAGTCCAACAGCCACGTTTAGGATGCCACTAAGTTTCCTCAGTGTTTGCTAGTATAATGGCCTAGTAACAATGAGTTTGAGTGTGCAATGCAGGCAGACGTGCTGCAAATATCTTTGCACTATTGGGACTATACAGAAGTCCAATAGCCACGTTTAGGATGCCACTAAGTTTCCTCAGTGTTTGCTAGTATAATGGCTTAGTAACAATGAGTTTGAGTGTGCAATGCAGGCAGACGTGCTGCAAATATCTGTGCACTACTGGGACGATACAGAAGTCCAACAGCCACGTTTAGGATGCCACTAGGTTCACTGAGTGTTTGCTAGTATAATGGCTTTGTAACAATGAGTTTGAGTGTGCAATCCAGGCAGACGTGCTGCAAATATATTTTCACTAGTGGGACTATACAGAAGTCCAATAGCCACGTTTAGGATGCCACTAAGTTTCCTCAGTGTTTGCTAGTATAATGGCTTAGTAACAATGAGTTTGAGTGTGCAATGCAGGCAGACGTGCTGCAAATATCTTTGCACTATTGGGACTATACAGAAGTCCAATAGCCACGTTTAGGATGCCACTAAGTTTCCTCAGTGTTTGCTAGTATAATGGCTTAGTAACAATGAGTTTGAGTGTGCAATGCAGGCAGACATGCTGCAAATATCTTTGCACTAGTGGGACTATGCAGGCAGACGTGCTGCAAATATCTGTGCACTACTGGGACTATACACAAGTCCAATAGCCACGTTTAGGATGCCACTAGGTACACTCAGTGTTTGCTAGTATAATGGCTTAGTTATAATGAATTGGAGTGTGCAGAGGACAGGAGGGTACAGTGCCAGGATTGTGGGGCTCTGGGTAGAGGAATGGAAGCCTGCCTTTCTATTCCCTCCTAATGGGGAAATGCAGCGAGGAAATCCCTGACCTTAGCTACACAGACGCTGTCTCTGTTTTCAGGACCTGTCACCTATGGCTCTGACCCTGCCGGTACGAGCCCTTAAAAGGACTGATAGAAAGTACTCTCCCTAAGCTGTCCAGCGCTGTGTATGGAGCGCATACAGCTGTATCGGCGATAGGACTCAGGACGGAGCTGCGCCAGTGATGTCTGACACCAAGGACGCAGAAGGCAGATAATGGCGTGTTGGAGGAAAATGTCCGTTTTTATAATGCAGGGACATGTGACATGGACATCCTATCATACATGCTGTTGCTTCTCTGGCTAAAAGTCCACTTAGCTGTGTGTGTGTCTGGGATTGGCTGACATAATGGCCCTCCCCACTACACACGCGCGCTTAGGGAAGGAAGACAAGGAAAAAAAAAAAATGGCCATTATACAAACAGCAGTGATCTGAAGGCGCTGTTCCCGCACACTATACACTGAAATTTCATAATAGTGTGAGTCACAGAGGGACTTACACTATTACAGCGGAAAGCCAGCTAGGAATTAGCTATTTTTTTGCTGCTAGAACCGTTCTCGAACGTTTCTAGAACTATCGAGCTTTTGCAAAAAGCTCGAGTTCTAGTTCGATCTAGAACAGGCCCCAAAATCACTCGATCCTAGAACTGGAGAACCTCGAACCGCGAACCGCGCTCAACTCTAGTTATTACAGCTGATAATGGCAGACAGTATGGTGGTTATAGCTTATTAAGGCGGACAGTGTGGTGGGTGTAGCTCATAGAAGCAGAGAGTGTGGCTTATTTAGGACATACGGTAGTTAGAAACAAACAATGTCCAATATAGTCATAAAGCTTTCATGAAAAGCAACTACTTTTCAAAAGAACCCTATGGTAACACTACCTGGGTTAAACATGAAAAAACGCTAATGAATCATTAAAATTGTTGAATAAATTCAAAATATATTTTTTATTGGGACAATTATTTTTATTCAAACAAGAGAACACACTGAGGAATCTGTATCACACCCATATAAAAACGCTCAGGTTACAAAAATAGCTATTAAATGGAGATAAGCCGCGCTCCACTGCCCAAGGCTCTGGTGCACGGGAGAAAGAGAATGTCCAAAATATTAAAAAAAAACCCGGCACACAGAATGGGAAAAGAGATATCCAGTCAATGGTTCTTTTTAATATGCTCGTGTTTTTTATTCAAGAAAATATTCATAACAGTCAGTGTGTAGCAAAAAGGACGGATATAGTCCGACGTTTCAGCTCATACAAGAGCTTTCACCAGGGACATGAAATACCGTAATGTATAGAGGAAAAGTCCTGTACACACAAGGAGAGCTGAAGATAAGGCAAAGTTGTAGGAGAATTTTAAGGAGAATTTTAAGGCTCCTGATAAAGTCCGTAGTTCCGGATGAACAAGGGGGTAGAGAGCAGTATAATAGCTGTGCTTATCTGATGTACTGGGGCTTACATGTGGAAAATACAGGTAATGCTGAGCTCAAAATATGCTAATACAATATCTCATGTAAAGGAATCACATCAAAAAGAGTCCGGGGATTACAATCTGTAACCAGATAATGGAGGTAGCTGCCTCATAGGACATGGGAGAGGCTATTAGTTAAATTGATGTTGTAAACAGGAAGTGGCCTGGATTGCCTATCGCAGCATGTGGTTGAAGTGAGGTGAGGGAGCCCCACCTCACTTCAACCACATGCTGCGATAGGCAATCCAGCATATTTTGAGCTCAGCATTACCTGTATTTTCCACATGTAAGCCCCAGTACATCAGATAAGCACAGCTATTATACTGCTTTCTACCCCCTTGTTCATCCGGAACTACGGACTTTATCAGGAGCCTTAAAATTCTCCTTAAAATTCTCCTACAACTTTGCCTTATCTTCAGCTCTCCTTGTGTGTACAGGACTTTTCCTCTATACATTACGGTATTTCATGTCCCTGGTGAAAGCTCTTGTATGAGCTGAAACGTCGGACTATATCCGTCCTTTTTGCTACACACTGACTGTTACGAATATTTTCTTGAATAAAAAACACGAGCATATTAAAAAGAACCATTGACTGGATATCTCTTTTCCCATTCTGTGTGCCGGGTTTTTTTGAATATTTTTACAAAAATAGCTATTAGCCCAAGTACAGAGATAAAAATAGTACAAAATAAATCACAATGTACAAAAATATACAAAAAATTCTTCCAAGTCACCTTATAGTCAATAGAAATCTATTTGGTACTTTTCCTATCATATAGGGTTAAAGGGCACAGGTGCCAATTATTATAAAATTTAGTGTTGGATATTATATATTAATATATCCAGATAAATGTAAATACAGTCTATCTGAATGTATCTAATCAGGAAAATTAACACATATTTCTTTATATATTTCTTCCAATTTTTTACTTTTTATCATAAACACCACTATGGGTATATCAAAAAGTAATAAAAACCAGATGGCTATAAGTTCACTTCCCTGATTAGGTACAGCTGGAAATTCGCAAAAATATATCCACTTATAAGCAAAGCAAACCAAATGGCCCTGTAAAAAATGGTAATGGTACTATACCCATCAGCCGATGAATGGACGGAATTCCAATATCAACTTTATCAAACCCAAATCAAGGTGCAAGATTCACATGCAAAAGCAACGGTCCCGACTCATGGTTCAGCTGATGGACAAGCACGCTGAAATCATTAACTCGTCTAGTGACAGATTTGTAAATCATGAAGTCATAACCGTAGCGGCACCCCGCAAATAGCGGAGGACTATTAAACAGTGCCACACCAAATAGGTATGTATGACAGTTCAAAATTATAAGGAAAAATTCATAAAGACAGCATTTTACCGACGTACGTTTCGCGCCTGCTTTTTCAAGGTGTAATATATGAGTGTGATACTGATTCCTCTGTGGTGTGTTCTCTTGTTTGAATAATTGTCACAATAAAAAATATATTTTGATTTTATTCAAGAATTTTGATGATTCATTAGCGTTTTTTCATGTCTAACCCAGGTAGTGTTACCATAGAGTACTTTAGAGAAGTTATTTAGGGCATAGAATATGCAGTAGAGGGAATTTAAATAACACTTTTATTTTTAAGCGCACCATGTCAGCAGGTCCTGCAAAAGTATGGAGTAGATAGATGTCTGCAGAGACAGACTGTAGATGTGAAAAGTCATCATGGCATCTGGACAGATGGAGATGAAAAGAAAGAGAACAACTCAGAGAAAATGTTATACAGTATATAAGGTACCTGGATGGAAATGTCTATGTGTGATCCTGCCTGCGTATCATCAGTACTGTAGTTCCTGTATGGTCTGAAGTTTGATATTGGTTGCTGACAACAACCCCCGGTATCTTCTTACCATTGTTAAAGACATACTGGAAGTTGGAGGTTTGTGTAAAATAAATGTATATGGGGCTTTAATTGCTGTAATTAAGTACAAGAATGGTTTTTGTGATGTATTTATGTAGTAATGATGGTACAGTGTTGTATTCATGTACTGGTGATGGTACTGTTGTTGTATATATTTTCTAATAATGGCTGAGCTTACATCTTTCCCTGCACATGTCAGCTGCACTGATCAGCCGACATGCGCCTGTTAATTAAATTCCTACATTAAATGTAAAATTCCAATGTCAATCTCTGACAGCAGGATCTAAAGCTCACCGGTGGAAAGTGCCATTCCCCGCACACATCGGCGGCCCCGTGACATTAACTAATGGCGCTGATGGGTTATCATGACAGCCAGGTGTCAGCTTATGACTCCTGTGTCTGTCATGGTGAAATTCCTGTGGATGTCGGCTGTGTGATGGCATTCATAGGAAGTCATAATTTCTTCTGTACAGAGCTGTGCTGATCCTTGCTCTGTACAGCACGAGTAATGGATGATCACAGCTTCAAGTCCTCTAAGGGGACTAGTAAATACAACAAAAAATGAAAAGATAAGATTTGAATAATATGAAAAAAATACAAAACCCCCAGCAAAAGTTCAAATCATGCACCTTTTGCGCCATTAAAAATAATAGAATAATAAAATGCACAGATTTGGTATCGCGATGTACAGTAATGCCTGATCTATCAAACTGAAGTGATGAGCCAGGGGAGCCTCCGGCCTTGTAGTCGTGGCGGTAGTTTTCAGGCTGGTCCCTGGCTTCACCACTTCTTCAAGGTCGGGGACTGACTTGGTGGGGCAGAGTGTGATAGTGCATTCGCCGGACGTCGTACAAACGATCTTCAGACAAAGGGTGCTGCTTACAAACAACATACTTTATTGCACGACAGGATCCGGCAGTAAAATCAGGCACTTTCGGTGGAGCTGGGGGCAGCCTGCCCTGACGCACCCTCTGGTGGGGATATGCCCGGGGTACTCCACTTCGCCGAGCTCCCACACTTTGGTTTCATGCACACCGGACCCACACCAGTGGCTTCACACCCTGAGGTTACGTTCTCCTCCTTGTTCTCCGGCGCCCCCTGGTGGTCCCGCTCACACACTCTGCCCCTCGATGTTCACACTCTCCCGTCCCGGATCCGACTCCCCCTCACACACACACACACTCCCCTGTGATTCAGCCGGCTCCTCCTCCCCGGTGGCGACAGCCGTCCCACCCGGCCACTAGGGGTGCCCTAACACAACATAAAATAATAAAAGTCAACATTTTTATTAATTACAATTCCGGGTTATCTATGCTGGTACTGGTAGGGGGTAGGCCCACCCACTACAAAACTATAAAAGAAATTAATCTTATTGGTAAGTTTTGGAATGAGAAAAAAAATCAAAAAACAGAATTACAATTTATTTGGTAGTTGCAACACTGCAATAAAATGCACTAAGAGGCTATCAAAACATCTCATCTATTCAGCTCATGGTGCAAAAAATAGGCCATCACACAACCCTAAATCCCCAAAAAAGAGAGCGTTACAGGTCTGGGAAAATGGCAACAAAAGCGACATTTTTACTTTTTGACAAATTTCAGAATTGTTTTCACCGCCTAAATAAAAAAAACTACACATGTTTGGTATCTGCGTACTTGTACTGACCTGGGGAATCATACTTTTGGTCAGTTTTTGCATAGAGTAAACTTGGTAAATAACAAAAAACATTGTGGAATTGCAATTTATTTTGTAATTTCACCGCACTTACATTTTTTCCCTGTTTTTTAGTCTCATGGTGACATATGTACATGTACATTGGGAGCTTTTCCAGAATACACAGTAAACGTAGGGCAAATACATGAAAATTGGCTTTATAACTATCTATATACTGGGCCTTTTTGTCTACTGGAGACCAAAAGTTAGGGACATTTACAATGTAACATAACCATGAATGAGTGTTATTAAAAACCCTCGTTTCACTATTATCTTGCCGTGTAAATAAGCTGCCGATCACACGATGAACAAGCAAAATGCTCGTCCATGGGGGTGAAATGATCTTGTGAAGGAAACAAGATCATCGTTCTCGGTGGTGCATCGTCCTGTGTAAGCAGAACTTGCACTGCTGAGAACTATGGCCACATATGTGCACGGAGAGATCTGATATACTGTATTTCTACTGTAGATTGCTTGGGGCACTACGCTTGTGTTGGTCTACCTGTGTACAAGGCATACAGACAACCACTATTCAGTAAAAGTTTAACGATCATCAGTCGCATCATGCCTACGGTCGGTCTGTGAAAACTGACCCATTCTCTATTAAGAAGACTAACCAGACATTTCTTTGGGCCAAGAGAAAAAAAGGTTTGCAGCATTCGCTAGCGACAGTACAGCAGTCCCCCAGCAGCAATCATCAGTAATGGAGTGCATTACTGTACATACAATCACCGCCTTAGATGACGATGGCATGGGGCCAAGCAATAGGGGTTTTTTTTAGAATTTTTCAAAGCCAATTACTTATCCATTCACTAGAGAAATTAGTTATAAAATGGGAATGGACAAAAGTATTGTGCTTTCTGTACAAAGAAAGAATTTGTTAGTCAATTTCAATTTGTAAAAAGCACAATCTTATGTGTATATATAAAATGTATCCACGGTTTACCCTGTGCCAAATTATACAATAATAATTTTGACACAGAGCTTAACCAAACTTGCTCAAAAATAGCTTTCTGTGTTGACTAATTCTTCTAGTGCATAATTGTGCCTGCAATCATGGAGGTGAACAATGAAATATTGAATTCCTACACTATATTGGTCCACATAATACTTGTATATGCTCTTTATGATATTAGATTTTGGACAGTATTAAAAGTTGTTTTATATTGTGATACATATAGCGGATAGTGATTTGTACATTAGATCTGCATTTGATGAAAAAAATGTACATTTTCAGGGAAAAATAGATTTATATCATGTATGTACATCCAGACAAAATAAAATAACGATATTCTAAGAACCCATATTTCATATTCCAGAAAACAACCAGTTTTATTTTATCCCTCTTAACCCCTTCACGACCGGCCGATTTTTCGCTTACCGGTTTTTTTTTCGCCATTCTTTTTCTGAGACGTAACTTTTTTATTTTTCAGTCAATATGGTCATGTGAGGGCTCATTTTTTGCAGAAGGAGCTGTACTTTTAAATGAAACCATCAGTTTTACCATATAGCGTACTGGAAAATGGCAAACAAATTCCAAATGCAGAAAAATTGCAAAAAAACTGCAATAGCACTATGGTTTTTGAGATATTTTATTCACTGTGTTCACTATATGGTAAAACTGATATGTGGGTGTGATGCCTCAGGTCAGTGCAAGTTTGTAGACACCAAACATGTATAGGTTTACTTTTATATAAGGGGTTAAAAAAAAATCGGAAGTTTGTCCGAAAAAAGTGGCACACTTTTTACGTCATATTCCGTGACCCGTAGTGTTCTCATTTTTCGGGCTCTATGGCTCAGTGACAGCTTATTTTTTGCGTCTCGAGCTGATGTTTTTAACGGTACCATTTTTGCGCAGATGCTACATTTTGATCGCCTCTTATTGCATTTTGTGCAAAAGTTGTGGCGACAAAAAAACGTCATTTTGGCGTTTGGAATTTTTTTGCCGCTACGCCGTATAATGATCAGATTAATTGATTTTATATTTTGATAGATCGGGCGTTTCTGAACGCGGTGATACCAAATGTGTGTATATTTTTTATTTTTTACCCCTTAAATTTTCAATGGGGCAAATGGGGGGTGATTTGAACTTTTAGGTTTTTTTGTTTTTTTTTAATTTTTTAAAACTTTTTTTTAACTTTTTTTTTATTTTACTAGTCCCCCTAGGGGGCTATTGCGATCAGCAATCTGATCGCTCTGCAGTATCTGCTGATCACAGCTACACAGCTGTAAACAGCAGATACGCTCTCTTTCTCTTTTGCTGTGCCGCTGGCACAGCGAAAGTGAAAGCAAGTCATGTGTAGTACAGGAGTCATCACATGACCCTGTGCTACCATGGCAACTATCGTAAGTCACGTGATCGCGTCACGTGACTTCCGGTATCGGGCGGTAAGTAAAAGTTTACCGCGATCGCGCTTATAATGGCGCTGTCACGTATTGACAGCGCCATTTAAGGGATTAATCGGCACGAGCAGATAACGATTCTGCTCGTGCCTAGCAGGCACACATCTCAGCTGTGAAAATCAGCTGAGATGTGCGCCGATCGCGGCATGCTGCCGCCGGCGGCATGCTGCCGCCGGAGGACCACGGGCAGTAACATTATGACATTTAGGACGTAATTTTACTGCCCGCGGTCTTTAAGGGGTTAAAGAGGGAAAAGTAGGAGAGTCTTAGATTAGATATTAACTCTTGATGTCAATAATAATAATATATTATTTTCTATGTTCCCTAAAGCATAAACATTTTCCAACACATTTAGTGTGACATTACCGCAAAGGCAATAGGACAAGGTTCTACAATTATAACCAGGTTAAGACTGTGTGTATGCGGGGTGAATTCTGTGGTGAGTGCCTATGCTAGGTGAATCTTGAAGTGGGTACCTATGCCAGGTGAATCCTGGGGTGGGTGTTATTGCCAGGTAAATCCTGAGGTGGGTGCTTATGTCAGATAAATCGTGGGGTGGAAATCAATGCCAGGTAAATCTTGAGGTGGGTGCATATGCCAGGTAAATCATGGGGTGGGTACCTATGACAGGTGAATCCCAGGGTGGGTGGCTATGCCAGATGAATCCTGGGGTGAGTGCCTATGCCAGATGAATCCTGGGGTGAGTGCCTATGCCAGATGAATCCTGGGGTGGGTGCCTATGCCAGATGAATCCTGGGCTGGGTGCCTATGCTAGGAGAGTTAAAGCATTAAACTACTTACAAAGTTTCCATGACAGAAACTATTGTAGTGAGGTACTTGGCATCAGAATAACACTGTAAAAAAGTGTGTGTCCCTCTACTTTTTCTTAATAAATTTTAGACACATTCAGTTAGGTCCAGTAATATTTGGACAGTGACACACGTTTTGGCATTGCAGCTGTTCATCAAATTGTATTAAATATATATTTACATAATATGGGCTTAAAGTTTATACTCTCTGTTTTAATTTGAGGGTATTCAAATCCAAATTGTAGTAAAGGTTTAGGAATTATTTCTCTTTAATATGTAGCTGCCTCTTTTTCAAGGAACCAAAGGTAAGGACAATTATCTCATAAGCTTTTTAATAAGCTGCATTATTAATGCATTAATGCATCATCAATTAAGCAGGTAAAAGGCCTTGAGCTGATTCCAGGTATGGCATTTGATTTTGGAAGCTGTTGCTTTGAACCTACAACATCAAAAAAGCTCTCAATTATATTAAGCCATCATTAGGCGAAAAAAAGAAGAAATCCATCTAAGAGGAAGAAATCCATCTAGGTCTACCATAAAGACAAGATTTCATTAAAACAAATGTACTGTTCTCCGTGCAAATCATAAATCAGCCTTAAAAATTGAAAAGACAGATAAGACTTTGCCAAAAAATTTTTTAAAAAGTCAGCCCAGTTCTGGAAAAGCATTCTCTGGACAGATGAAACTAAGATCAACCTGTAACAGAATGATGGGAAGAAGAAAGTATGGAGAAGGCATGAAACGCCTCATGATCCAAAGCAAATTCTATCCTCTGAAAAAACATGGTAGAAGCAGTGTCATGGCATGGGCATGGATGATTTTCAAAACCACTGGGTAGCTAGTATTTATTGATAATGTGACTGAAGACAGAAGCAGCAGGATGAATTCTGCAGTGTACAGGGCTATACTTTCTGCTCAGATTTAACCAAATACAGCAAAGTTGATTAAATAACCCAAAATATACTGTGAAAGCACCCCAGGAATTTTTCAGGCAAAAGCAGTGAAATATTCTGCATTGGTTGAATCAATCACCAGATCACAACCCTACTGAGCATGTATTTCACATGCTTAAGACAAAACTTAAGGTAGAAAGGCTCACAAACAAGCAACTACTGAAATCAGCTGCTCTAAAGGCCTGACAGAGCATCACAAAGGAGGAAACCTAGCATTTGATGATGTCCATGGCTTTCAAATTTCAAGCAGTTATTGCCTGCAAAGGATTTTCTACAAAGTATTACAAATGAACATTTTTATTTATGATAAATATATTTGTCAAACTACTTTTGAGCCCCTGAAATGAGGAGGTTTTATAGACAAATGAGTGCAATTCCTAAATGTTTCACAAGATATTTTTATTCAACCCCATTAATTAGACCTGAAAGTGTATTCAATTGCTTCTGACTTGTTTCCTTTTAACCCCTAACCGAGACATGACATACTGGGTACGTCGTGCCTGTCTGGGCCTTAATGACTAAGGACGTATCCAGTATGTCCTGGCGATCACGGGGGTTCAGGTGCTGTACCCCCATGGTTGCCACCAGGTCTGTGGCTTATCTTGTAGCCAAGACCTGCCTCTCACTGCCAGGAGCAGTGCACATGCTGCTCCTGGCAGTTTAACCCCCTAAATGCTGTGATCAATAGTGATTGCAGCACTTAGGTGGCAGGGAGAGGATCCCACACCTCTCCCGAGCAATCGAGTGACAACCCTGGGTCATCACCATGACGACAACGAGTCTCCCTGCTACGGTGTGGGAAGCGAAGTGTCAGAGCTGCAAGCGCAAATATAAATATAATCCACTGCAGTGATCAAGCATTGATGTGATAAGACTACTGAAAGTTAGTGTTCCATAAAGGGACTAAGTATAAAAGTAGAAAAAAGTTAAATAAATTGAAAAAATATTACAAAAAATCTGAAAATAAACAAAAATAAAACAATTATTCCAATAGATATACCGTATATATTTATGTAAAAAAAAAATAGGTACACATATGTGGTATTTTCACCTCCATAGCAACCCTAGCAATAAAACTGTTACACTAAATAACCCCTTCAGGGAGCACGGTAAAAAAAAATCTAGAAAAAACGATGTCTTTTCATCACGCAGCTTACAGAAAAAAGTGAAATAAAACAAGATCAAAAAGTCATATATCATTAAAAATGATACCGCTGAAAATGACATCGTGTCCTGCAAAAAAAGCTGCCATATGGCTATGTCAGCAAAAAAATAAAAAGTGATACAGTCATATGAAAAAGTTTATAGAGGCTGTGGAGAAAATAGGCGCAAATGGGGTCTTACACGTGGCGGTGAAATGTTAGCTGGAACACTCACCTGGTCGGGTTGTGCCAGTCACAACTCCTTTAAGAACATATAGGTAGCGTGGTAGGCAGCGGTCCTGCAGTGGAAATGGACTTCAGAAAGCAGGAGAAAAGCAGGTTAAAATTCCACGCCAAGCCACAAGAATCCAGAAGATGTATGGTGAATCCTTTATCTTTATTTTCACAGGTCTACGCGTTTCAGGGACATATCCGTCCCCTTCCTCAGGATAATGTACAAGGAATACTATAGCAAGAGGACAGCCGCAGGCTACAATATACAGTCATATGAAAAAGTTTGGGCACCCCTATTAATGTTAACCTTTTTTCTTTATAACAATTTGGGTTTTTGCAATAGCTATTTCAGTTTCATATATCTAATAACTGATGGACTGAGTAATATTTCTGGATTGAAATGAGGTTTATTGTACTAACAGAAAATGTGTAATCCGCATTTAAACAAAACTTGACCACTTCAAAAGTATGGGCACCCTTATCAATTTCTTGATTTGAACACTCCTAACTACTTTTTACTGACTTACTAAAGCACTAAATTGGTTTTGTAACCTCATTGAGCTGTGAACTTCATAGGCAGTTGTATCCAATCATGAGAAAAGGTATTTAAGGTGGCCACTTGCAAGTTGTTCTCCTATTTGAATCTCCTATGAAGAGTGGCATCATGGGCTCCTCAAAACAACTCTCAAATGATCTGAAAACAAAGATTATTCAACATAGTTGTTCAGGGGAAGGATAGAAAAAATTGTCTCAGAGATTTAAACTGTCAGTTTCCACTGTGAGGAACATAGTAAGGAAATGGAAGAACACAGGTACAGTTATTGTTAAGCCCAGAAGTGGCAGGCCAAGAAAAATATCAGAAAGGCAGAAAAAAAGAATGGTGAGAACAGTCAAGGACAATCCACAGACCACCTCCAAAGACCTGCAGCATCATCTTGCTGCAAATGGTGTCAATGTGCATCGGTCAACAATACAGCGCACGTTGCACAAGGAGAAGCTGTATGGGAGAGTGATGCGAAAGAAGCCATTTCTGCAAGCATGCCACAGAGTCACCTGAGGTATGCAAAAGCACATTTGGACAAGCCAGTTACATTTTGGAAGAAGGTCCTGTGGACTGATGAAACAAAGAGTGAGTTGTTTGGTTATACAAAATGGCATTATGAATGGAGGCAAAAAAACACGGCATTCCAAGAAAAGCACTTGCTACCCACAGTAAAATTTGGTGGAGATTCCATCATGCTTTGGGGCTGTGTGGCCAATGCTGGCACCAGGAATCTTGTTAAAGTTGAAGGTCGCATGGATTCAACTCAGTATCAGCAGATTCTTGACAATAATGTGCAAGAATCGGTGACGAAGTTGAACTTACGCAGGGGATGGATATTTCAGCAAGACAATGATTCAAAACACCGCTCCAAATCTACTCAGGCATTCATGCAGAGGAACAATTACAATGTTCTGGAATGGCCATCCCAGTCCCCAGACCTGAATATCATTGAAAATCTGTGGGATGATTTGAAGCGTGCTGTCCATGCTCGGCAACCATCAAACCTAACTGAACTGGAATTGATTTGTAAAAAGGAATGGTCAAATATACCTTCATCCAGGATCCAGGAACTCATTAAAAGCTACAGGAAGCGACTAGAGGCTGTTATTTTTGCAAAAGGAGGATCTACAAAATATTAATGTCACTTTTATGTTGAGGTGTCCATACTTTTGCACCAGTTAAATTTTGTTTAAATGCAGATTGCACATTTCTGTTAGTACAATAAACCTCATTTCAATCCAGAAATATTACTCAGTCCATCAGTTATTAGATATATGAAACTGAAATAGCTGTTGCAAAAACCCAAATTGTTATAAAGAAAAAAGGTTAACATTAATAGGGGTGCCCAAAATTTTTCATATGACTGTATAGGTTACAAAGAAGCCACGTATTCACAAATTACGTCATCAACCTCCTCGTGACTCAAGGGCGTGTAAGGAGATGGATAAAGTTGTGAGGATTGACTGGAAAGAAAAAAGAGAAAAAAAGGAAAAAGGAAAACAGAATAAAAGGAAGGAAAAAAAGAGAGAAATGAAAGAAGAAAGAATGGTGTTGAAATCAGTGCTGAATAAAATATAATATATAAGAATGATCCCCATTTTTTTCAGTGCTCATTTCCACACCATTCTTTCTTCTTTCATTTCTCTCTTTTTTTCCTTCCTTTCTTTTTCTTTTTTTCTTCCATTTCACTCCCCCTTTTTTTGCTTTTCTTTTTTTCCTTCATTTTTTCTGTTTTCCTTTTTCCTTTTTTTCTCTTTTTTCTTTCCAGTCAATCCTCACAACTTTATCCATCTCCTTAACCGCCCTTAAGTCACGAGGATGATGATGACGTAATTTGTGAATACGTGGCTTGTTTGTAACCTATATATTGTAGCCTGCGGTTGTCCTCTTGCTATAGTATTCCTTGTACATTGTCCTGAGGAAGGGTACGGATATGTCCCTGAAACGCGTAGACCTGTGAAAATAAAGATAAAGGATTCACCATACATCTTCTAGATTCTTGTGGCTTGGCGCGGTATTTTAACCTGCTTTTTTGCTGCTTTCTGAAATATGAAAACGTTTGGGCACCCCTATTAATGTTAACCTTTTTTCTTTATAACAATTTTGGTTTTTGCAACAGCTATTTCAGTTTCATATATCTAATAACTAATGGACTGAGTAATATTTCTGGATTGAAATGAGGTTTATTGTACTAACAGAAAATGTGCAATCCGCATTTAAACAAAATTTGACTGGTGCAAAAGTATGGGCACTCATCAATTTCTTGATTTGAACACTCCTAACTACATTTTACTGACTTACTAAAGCACTAAATTGGTTTTGTAACCTCATTGAGCTGTGAACTTCATAGGCAGTTGTATCCAATCATGAGAAAAGGTATTTAAGGTGGCCACTTGCAAGTTGTTCTCCTATTTGAATCTCCTATGAAGAGTGGCATCATGGGCTCCTCAAAACAACTCTCAAATAATCTGAAAACAAAGATTATTCAACATAGTTGTTCAGGGGAAGGATAGAAAAAATTGTCTCAGAGATTTAAACTGTCAGTTTCCACTGTGAGGAACATAGTAAGGAAATGGAAGAACACAGGTACAGTTCTTGTTAAGCCCAGAAGTGGCAGGCCAAGAAAAATATCAGAAAGGCAGAGAAGAAGAATGGTGAGAACAGTCAAGGACAATCCACAGACCACCTCCAAAGACCTGCAGCATCATCTTGCTGCAGATGGTGTCAATGTGCGTCGGTCAACAATACAGCGCACGTTGCACAAGGAGAAACTGTATGGGAGAGTGATGCGAAAGAAGCCGTTTCTGCGAGCACGCCACAAATAGAGTCGCTTGAGGTATGCAAAAACACATTTGGACAAGCCAGTTACATTTTGGAAGAAGGTCCTGTGGACTGATGAAACAAAGATTGAGTTGTTTGGTCATACAAAAAGGCGTTATGCATGGAGGCAAAAAAACACGGCATTCCAAGAAAAGCACTTGCTACCCACAGTAAAATTTGGTGGAGGTTCCATCATGCTTTGGGGCTGTGTGGCCAATGCCGGCACCGGGAATCTTGTTAAAGTTGAGGGTCGCATGGATTCAACTCAGTATCAGCAGATTCTTGACAATAATGTGCAAGAATCAGTGACGAAGTTGAAGTTACGCAGGGGATGGATATTTCAGCAAGACAATGATCCAAAACACCGCTCCAAATCTACTCAGGCATTCATGCAGAGGAACAATTACAATGTTCTGGAATGGCCATCCCAGTCCCCAGACCTGAATATCATTGAACATCTGTGGGATGATTTGAAGCGTGCTGTCCATGCTCGGCGACCATCACACCTAACTGAACTGGAATTGTTTTGTAAACAGGAATGGTCAAATATACCTTCATCCAGGATCCAGGAACTCATTAAAAGCTACAGGAAGTGACTAGAGGCTGTTATTTTTGCATTTTGCAAAAGGAGGATCTACAAAATATTAATGTCACTTTTATGTTGAGGTGCTCATACTTTTGCACCGGTCAAATTTTGTTTAAATGCGGATTGCACATTTTCTGTTAGTACAATAAACCTCATTTCAATCCAGAAATATTACTCAGTCCATCAGTTATTAGATATATGAAACTGAAATAGCTGTTGCAAAAACCAAAATTGTTATAAAGAAAAAAGGTTAATATTAATAGGGGTGCCCAAACTTTTTCATATGACTGTAGCTCTCAGAATACAGCAATGTAAAAACTATTTATTTCTATAAAATAGTTTTTATGCTGTAAAAGCAGCAAAACATAAAAAAACTATATAACTGTGGTATCACTGTAATCATACTGACCCAAAAAATATAGCAGTCTTAACACTTTTATAGTACAGTAAAAGAAGAAAAAAAACAAAACAATTCCTGAATTACTGTTTCTTCATGATTCTCCCTCACAAAAGGCAGAATAAAAAGCAATCAAAACATATTATGTGGTCTAAAATGGTACCAATAAAAACTCCAACTCAACCTACAAAAAACAACCCTCGCATGACTCTTTCAGCAGAAAAATAAAAAAAAATTATAGGCTTCAAAATTCAGTGATGCAAAAAACTATGTGTAAAAAGTTTTTTTTAGTGTGATAGTAGCCCAACCTAAAAAAAAAAACATAAATTTGTTATTGCTGTAATCATAGTGACCGAATATATATACCTAATCATTTATACTACACAGTTAATGGCATAAAAAATAAACAGATAAAGCCAATTCTTCAACTGCTGTTGATTTGTTTATTTTCACAAAGATCGCAGTACGGCGAGGCTCATATATATATTTGGCGCTCTACGCTGAGTGCTTATATCAGGGATTATGTGTAAATTTCTGTAAAATGTCATTCAGACAAAACTCACAATGGAAAATTCACTGCAATAAGGCAGAGGTAGTCACCTTGAACTCTTGTCTGGCCTGTGTCTATCCTTTTATAGTCTTTTTAGGATTGCAGTCATCAACAGTTTTGCGGTCATCAACAGTTTTGTTCACCTTTGAAAAGATGAACACTGCTGAACAGAGGCCAAAAGGAGTCCGGAGTAAGTCTGCTGCCTTGTTATAGTGAATGGATCTGTCAGGGGTTTTATCTGAATCACATGTTTTGGAGATGTAGATGGAAAGCCAGATGTAAGTGCTCAGCATAGAGCACAGGATAAATGTGACCTGATCCAAAATGTTCTGTATTGAAATCACCACCAAATACCACCATTAACTCAACCCAAAAAAACACAAATACCACTCAGGCCCACCATCTGTTAACAGAAATATAGGGGGCATCCAAATTACTGGTAGCACAAAGGCTCTGGAATAATTCTATGGCTCCCCTCTCAAAAAATAAACGTCGCAAAATCTGCTCTCTAAAATCCAAATTCCCCCCCTTCTGAACACCATAATGTGCGTAAACCACAGTTAGCGTCTGCATGTTTGCCATTGTTGTAGTGAGGAGAGCCTGCTTAATTTATGGGGTGCAGGTCTCCAGAAGCACGAGCTGAGCACAATGTACGGGCACCATAATGTACTGTGTATGACAAGGGCTTCTTTGCAATTTTTAATTCTGCAACATTCACTGCGTTTGACACCATGGGTGTTTTCCAGAGATTAAATTGTCACTACACCCATAGATGAATTCCCAGAGGGGTACTAGGTCCAAAATGTGGTCACTTGAGGGGATTTCTTCTGTTCTGGCACTCAGGGGTTCTGGAAATGGAGTTTGCAAACTATTCTAGGAAAATCTGTGCTCCAAAAATCAAATAGTTGCCTAATTGAAACAATACAAATTCTGACTCCCAAAATGAACATAATAAAATGGAAACAATACAACATAAACAATTTTCTCGACCTAATAGAAAATAACAAAATCTTGCCCTTCAAAAACATGCAAACTAAATTCAACATCCCAAATAAAGAGAAAAAAATTTGGTACCGTATAGAAAATTTTCTTACAAACAAAAAACCTAGATTTCAGCTTCCTAAACCCCTAATAAATTTATTGAATAATCCATTAAACCAAATTATTTGGAAAACCGGTAATATATATTCCTTGCTAAATGAAGATTATGAATTTGAGAAAAAGCTAAACCTAAATAATTGGGAGAAAGATTTGCACAAGGAATTCCCTATAAGTACAGGGAAACAAGCTCTTGAAACAACTTATGCAACTGCAACCTGTGCTTCTCTTCAGGAGACATATTATAAAGCGTATTCCAGATGGTACTATACCCCTCTAAAGTTGTGCAAGTTTTCTGCTGAAAACTCACCACTATGTTGGAGAGGTTGCGGGAAAAATGGATCCTTTATCCACATTTTCTGGGGATGTCCTTTACTTAAACCCTTATGGAAGAAAGTCAGAGACCTCTTAAAGCAATTGACTACAAAAGATATAAATCTTACTCCAGAATTGGTTATTCTTTCCATAGGGTTAGAAGAATATGAGAAAAAGTATAGATACATTGTCTGTCACATTTTCTTAGTTATTAAGAATTTATTAGCAGCCAACTGGAGAGAAGAAAGAATCCCATCTATTTCAGAAGTTACGGACAGGGTTTCAGCTCATAATTTATATGAGTATAATATTGCGTTAAAAGAAAAAAACTATCAAAGATATAAAATAAGATGGTCTCTTTGGTCCCAGAAATACATGCCAAACCTTGTTTTGAATTAGTTCCTTGACATTATCTAAATAATATAAATGTAATATGTTATTTCCGAATGTGTTTATATACTGTGCTAAATGAATATGAGTTTATAATCTTGCTTGACTTTGAAACTTAACAAATTGCCTCAACGTCTTCCTCCTTCCCTTTCTCCTCCCCCTTTATATTCCCTAACTCCTTCCATTCCCACTTCCCCTCCAATACCCCTTCCTATCCACTTTTAGCCTACCCTTTCTTCCCTTCCTCTTCCCTTTCTTTGTTATTTCAACAATATTTTTAAGAATGCATTTTAAATACTTCAATTACCCACTCGCCTGTTATTGTAAACCCCTTAAAATTTAATAAAGTATACAAAAATCAAATAGTGCTCCTTCCCCCCCAAGCCCTGAGGTGTGGCCAAACAATACTGTACAGTCACATGTGGGGTATTGCCATGTTCAGGAAAAAAATGTGTAACAGATTATGGGGCCTTTTTCACCTATTCCCCATGTGGAAATTGTAAATCTTGGGTTAAAACAACATTTTAGTGGTAAAAATGTTATTATTTTTCTTCTCCATCCAATAGTGCAACATTTTGTGACACACCTTTGGTGTCAATATGCTCAATGAACCTCTGGATGAATTAATTGAGGGGTGAAGCTTGTAAAATGAGGTCACTTGATTGGAAGATCCATTATTTAGGCACCTCAGGGGCTTTGTCTATGTGACATAGCACCCCCAAACCATTACAACTAAATCTGAGCTCAAATATGGTGCTTCCTCACTTTGGACTTTGCCTCAAAAGTAATTTTTGACCACATATGAGGTATTGGCATACTCATGAGAAATTGCACAACAAGTGGTATGGTCCATTATCTCCTGTGACCCTAGAGAAAATGATAAAGTTGGGGTTAAAGCAATATTTTTGTGGTTAAAAATGTAGTTTTTCATTTTCACTGCTCAATGTTATAAAACTCTGTGAAGCATTTAGGGGTTCAGGGTACTCAGCAAACATCTAAATAAATTACATGAGTGGTCCACTTTCCAAAATGGGGTCACTTTTGGGGGAGCTTCACTGTTTAGGCACCTCAGGAGCTCTGTGTCACATCCCCATCGGAGTCCGCTCCTGCGACTTCTGCTCCGATCGCCAGACGACGCCATGTTCCCACCATGGATAGTGCTGGTGATGGGAGAGGAGTCGGTGCCCATGGTTCTGTGGAGCACAGTGTCACGTCCCCACCGGAGTCCGCTCCTACGACTTCTGCTCCGATTGCCAGACGACGCCATGTTCCCACCATGGATAGTGGTGGTGATGGGAGAGGAGTCGGTGCCCGTGGCTCTGCGGAGCACAGGCTCCGCTCATCCACTAGGCTGGGTTTCCCTGGAACCTGCAGTACCACTGGCTGACTGTAGGTGGTGTGTGTCTCCCGGCTGAAGTGGCCAACATTCACCTGCAGCCTATGGGAAGACACCACACCCTTCTTATTCCCTCTCCTGTCACATGATCACTGCCAGTGATAGTTCTGTTCTCCTGGCTCATGTGCTGTTTGTATTGTGATTCCTGTGCGCTGACCTTGCTTCTGTTTGACTACCCTCCTGCCTGTCGTTTTTGTACCTTGCTGCCAGTTCCGGATTTGACCCCTGCTTTGTCTCCTTACTACGCCCTTGCCTGCCGATTCTGTTCCTGTTTTGCATCTCCTGGATTTTGACCCTGCCTGACGACCACGGACTACAGTCTACCACAGGTAGTGATCTATGAGGCTCTGTGTAAATCCAAATCCCTGTACAGGGGTTAAAGGGTTGCAGAGTTCTTGGGGTCCTGCTTTGTGAGCGGCTTTTCACTAGATTCCCCTTACAGCCAGTCTGAGTCTGTGGCTCCTATCAGGCATTACACTCTGCCAATGTGACATGGCACCCGCAAACCATTCCAGCTAAATCTGAACTCAAATATGGCGCTCCTTCCCTTCTTCACTTTGCACTGTACCTCAAAAGTAGTTTTGACCACATATGGGGTATTGACTAAAGGCCGCTTTACACGCTACAATATATCTAACGATGTGTTGGCGGGGTCACGTCGTAAGTGACGCACATCCGGCATTGTTAGTGGTGATGTAATGTGTGACAGCTACGTGCGACTGCGATTGAACGTAAAACCGTTCATCGCATACACGTTGTTCATTTCCTAAAAATTGCACGTCGGGTTGTTCAATGTTCCCGAGGCAGCACACATCGCAGTGTGTGACGCCCCGGGAACGATGAACAGATCATACCTGCGTCCCGCAGCTCCCGCCGGCAATGCGGAAGGAAGGAGGTGGGCGGGATGTTTACGTCCCGCTCATCTCCACCCCTCCGCTTCTATTGGCCGGCTGCCGTGTGACGCCGAACGTCCCTCCCACTCCATGAAGTGGATGTTTGCCACCAACATCGAGGTCATATGGAAGGGTAAATACGTGTGACAGCTTTTAATCGATTGTGCGACACGGTCAACAAATTGAACGTGTCGCACATACGATAGGGGCGTGTCACATCGCATACGATATCGTATGCAGAATTGTAAGGTGTAAAGCAGGCTATACTCAGAAGAAATTGTACAACAAATTGCATTGTCCATTTTTTCCTGTTACCCTTGTGAAAAGGAGAAATTTGGGGTTGAAGCAACATTTTTGTGGTTAAAAATCTATTTTTTCATTTTCATGCACAACGTTTTAAAATTCTGTGATGCACCTGAAGGTTCAAGGTGCTCTAAAAATATGTAGATAAATTCCTTGAGCTATCTTGTTTCCAAAATGGGGTCACTCGTGGGGGAGCTCTCCTGTTTAGGCATCTCAAGGGCTCTCCCAACGCAACATGGCATCTGATAATTCCATTCTAATTTGATGCTTTTTTTTGTGCAGTCTTGAAGCCGCGTTTTTAAATATGTTTTTTTTATAGTACAGAAGAGTTTTGATGCTGCACTTAACCACTTCACCCCTGAGAGATTTCCCGGGTTTTTTTTGTTTGTTTTTTCCTCTCCTTCTTCCGAGAGCCATATTTTTTTTACTTTTCCAGCAATATTGCCATGTGAGGTCTTGTTTTTTGTGGGACAAGTTGTAGTTTTGAATTAAAGTATTAGTTTTACCATATACTGAAAAACAGGGAAAACATTCCAAATGTGGAGACATTTTTTTTGCCATTCGCCATGTTACTGACATGCCAGTATGATGCCTGATGTCGGTACAAGTTTCTAGATACCAAACATGTAAGTCATGTAGATACCAAACATTTGAGTCATAGCAGTGTCAGGGGTTATCAGCTGACCTCGCGCTACCATGACAACACATTGGTGCCCTGTAATGCCGTCACAGGGCTATTGGCGATGGGAAACAGCGCAGTCCCTGCTGCGGCCATTTAAATCGCACTGTCAGTGTTCAACAGTGCGATCTAAGGGGTTAACAGGTACAGATGGATCTCTGATCCATCTACTTCTGTTAGCCACACATGTCTGGTGATCAGATCAGCAGACAAGTGTTGGGATTACCTCAGGCTCCGGCAGCGAGGCAGGGACTGGAGGGAGGCAACCAAGGATGTACCAGTACGTCCTTGGTCGTAAGAAGGTTAAAAAAGTAACTATAGTCTTTTTACATGTGTTTGTTTTAGGCTCTACATAGAAGTCTGCGGAGAAAAAAATCTCCAAAACTATACAGTTCTTTAGTGGGTGAAGCTTTCATTGAATTGCATCCCCTTTGCTTGAATAGTTAACACAGCAGCATTTCTGTGCAAAGCAAGCAACAGAAAAAAGCAGCGGTTAGGGTATGTGTGCACGCTGCGTTCTGGCTTGACAAATAAACTGCAGTGTTTTGACAACTGTAAACACTGCATTTAACAAAAAAAGTGCATCCAAAATGCATGCATTTTGGATGCATTTTGAATGTGTTTTGGATATATTTTTGACAGTGCGGTCCCACATGTCTCTGCTACATCCCCATAGAGCATGGCTGGCTACAAGACAGAGCCGCGCGATCAGAATGAACTCGGATGAACTTCACCAGACTTCATTGTCATTGCGCGGCTTTGCCTGTGTGCCACGGCTTGATTTGCGGTCACCGGTGAAGGACTCACTGGTGACCGCAAATCCCCTGAGTGACTGAAGTGAGCCACGTGATCAGCGGTGTCGGCACTCTGGTTACCCGCGGCCAGCTGGAATCCTCCACCCAAGACCGCAAATCACCTGCGTGAGGGTACCACTGATCGCGTGGCTCCCTTCAGTCACTCAGGCGACTTGCTGTCACAGTTGGAGGATCCAGCAGTGGCCACGGGCAACCTGAGTGATGTCACCGCTGATAGCGCGAGTCACTTCAGTTGCTGCGTGGAACTCACAGAGAGCGGTCATGGTCTGTGGCCGCTCGCTGTCAGCTTCCGATGTAGTAGAGCTGAAAGCATCGTGGGACCTTGTGTGGATTACGTCAGACCTGGAGGGCTGTTTGGGGATTAATAAAGTGGTGAAAGAGGGTGGGTTTTTTTTTCTTTTATTCCAAATAAAGGATTTTTTTTGGGTATATGTGTTTATTTTCTTTAACTTACAGATGAATCATAGGGAGTTTCTCATAGACGCCTGCCATGATTAACCTAGGACTTAGTGGCAGCTATGGGCTGCCATTAACTCCTTATTACCCCGATTTACCAGGGCAATTAAGATGAGCCGAGTAGAGTCCCGGGACTGCCACTACTAATGGATGCGGCATTTCCGGGCGGCTCCTGGCTGATATTTTAGGCTGGGGGGCTCCTGAGAATACCAGCGAGACCGACATCGACAGACAGAGAGAGACCGAAAGACCTGCGCTTTGTTTATCAAAAAAGCATGCAGAACGCAACAAAAATGCACTGCAAATGTACAGCTAAACATTTTGGTTGCCTTTTGACACACCTTTTTGATTTCAATGGGTGGAAAATGCAACCAAAACACACAAAAGAAGTGACATTCTGCTTTTTTAAACGCATCGATTTTGTCAAATATTTGGCATCCAAAAAGCTGCGTTTAAAAAAGCAATGTGCGCATGTAATTTGCTGACTTCTCATAGACTTTGCTGGGGAAGCAGAACGCATGCATTTATACTGCTGTTTTAAACGCCGCGTAAACGTGGGAAAAAACGCAACGTGTGCACACAGCACGCTACATGTGAGCATGACGTACATGTCCAAGCAAAGTGCATGTGATACATGAAATCTCAGCTAGCTATGCATCTAAAGACGCTGCTGAACTATGCAGTTTTGATGCAAGTAAAAAAAAAAAACTATCTTTAAGCGCAGCATCAAACCTTTACTGTAGCAGTAAATAAACCATTAAAAATGCAGATTCACAGCTGCATCAAAAATGCATCAACTAATGCAGAAAACACATAAAGGGAATGCGAAAACATAATAAGAGAAGATTGTTAATGTGTTGTGTGGTGCGGACAACTGCACAGAAAAAAGCAGTAGAAAAACCCACAGCATTTACGCTATGTTTGAACACAGCCTTAAGGGTGCTTTACACGCTGCGACATAGCTAGCGATAGCTAGCGATGTCATGCGCGATAGCACCCGCCCACGTTGCTGTTTCGTCATGGGGGTGATCACTGCCGTAGTGAACAATATCGCTACGGCTGTGTCACACGCACATACCTGCTTAGCGACGTCGCTAGAGACACCGAACATTCTTTCCTTTAAGAGGGAGGTTCGTTTGGCGTCACAGCGGCGTCACTAAACAGCCGCCCAATAGCAGAGGAGGGGTGGAGATGAGCGGCCGGAACATGCAGCCCACCTCCTTCCTTCTTCATTACTGGTGGATGCAGGTAAGGAGATGTTCGTCGTTCCTGCGGTGTCACACATAGCGATGTGTGATGCCGCAGGAACGACGAACAACCAGCGGCATGCACCACCAACGATATTATGAAAAGGATCGACGTGTCAACGATCAACGATTTTTGCCGTTTTTGCGATCGTTGATCATTGCTCCTAGTTGTCACATGCTGCGATGTCGCTAACGACGCTGGATGTGCGTCACAAACACCGTGACCCTGACGATATATCATTAGCAATGTCGCAGCGTGTAAAGCACCCTTTAGTCTTACATTTTGTATTACATATTTTTATGGGTTTAATAGATAAAAAATTTAATTATGCCATGTTTTTATGCCATTTTCCAAAAAAGGTAAATAATCTGATCACTGTGGTGTGCAGGTCATTATGATTACAGGGGCACCATATACAACCATGTTATTTGCTGATTTTCGAAGTTTATTATTTTTTAAAAAAGCACAATAAAATGTCATTATTTTAATTATAATCTGCCTGTCAAAGGCTGCAATGCAGCTTCAAGTATACAAAATTATCCCAGTGATATCAGCAGATCCTGTGGATCTGAAGCTCAGCTTATGTCTGCAACTGGTGAGGTTATTGGTTCAGGTTTCTGGAACACTCACAAAAAAGAAAACACTGCCTTTTTGTATTATTTTTTAGTAATTTTATAGGAACAAAATAATCTGATTATTTCTTCACCTTTAAAACACAGGTACATAGAAATACACTGTTGTGTACAGATGTATCTTGATGTACCTGTATAATCTGGTTCTGGATCACTGCCTGCCATACAGCTCAAGTATACCAAATCCTACTATGTCGCCCAGTCTGGCCTGTGTCTTTTTGCTAGAGCTCCTGCATATGGAAAAGAAGTTGATGAGGTTGAGTCTTGGGGAGGCGAGAAGAACTGATCATGTAACTTAAGTATTTGTGCAGAGAGATGTGACCCCCCTCAAATTGGGATAGCCTTGCTTAATCTGAAATGGTTAGGAGTTAAGGTCTTAAGGGTGCTTTACACGCTGCGACATCGCTAGTGATATATCGTCGTGGTCACATCGTTAGTGACGCACATACGGCACCGTTAGCGACATCGCAGCATGTGACACCAATGAGCGACGATTGACGAGCGCAAAAACGTGAAAAATCGTTGCTCGTTGACATGTCGTTCATTTCCTTAATATCGTTGCTGCTGCAGGTACGATGTTGTTTGTCGTTCCTGCGGCAGCACACATCGCTATGTGTGACACTGCTGGAACGACGAACATCTCCTTACCTGCAATGCGGAAGGAAGGAGGTGGGTGGGATGTTACATCCTGCTCATTTCCGCCCCTCCGCTTCTATTGGACGGCTGCCGTGTGACGTCACTGTGACATCGAACAAACCGCCCCCCTAAGAAAGGAGGCGGTTCGCCGGCCACAGCGACGTTGCAGGGAAGGTAAGTCCGTGTGACGGGTGTAAGTGATGTTGTGCGCCACGGGCAGCGATGTGCCCGTGTTGCACAACCGACGGGGGCGGGTACGCTCGCTAGCGATATCGGTACCGATATCACAGCGTGTAAAGTACCCTTTAGTATCAGGGGTGCACAGTCTGTATCAGCAAATCACGCACTAGAATAAACCGCCCCAGTGATCGCAGCCTCTGCCCCCTGATGGCACAACATTTTAGTATCTCAACATGCACTCGAGATCTCAAATGAAATGTCATCAAACTGGAAGTGGGTAAAAATAAAAAAAGCAATTAGAGAGGGAATGCTATGGACTTTTTAATTAAAGTATATTAGAAAAGTGATTTATTACAATAAATGATTAGTCATTTAGGTTTAAAATGAATGTCAGTTTCTGAGATCTCTAGCCTTTTCTGTGATTCAGATGAAGATTTTAAAAAGTTGTAAGTAAAAAATGGAACCATTCTAAAGTGGTTCACTTATTTCTAGTAGCATACGTCGTGCCTCATATACACATATGCTGTACACTTAAAGTACATTTTAAGTGTTTTAGGAGGGAATAATGTAAATCATATTATGGAAATAGGATTTTGGAGCAACAACCAAACACAGTTTTGGCCATTTAGCTATCTGACACTTGCCTTTCCAGTGTTTTTACTTGTTGAAAATTGTCTGGCTAGTTTTGAAGTAAATATCTGGCACTCAGTCACATCAACTATCCCAGAAGAGATAGTTGGAACAGCACAACTCAGCTCTTGGTGAGTAATCCTTGTACTTTGCCACATGCTAATTATTCCTCATTAGGTTTAATTTTGAAGGTCTTTGGAGGTATCTGCTCATTATATGCTGCAGCAAACATTAGATCAAAATGCAAAGTGCAATAGGGTTTTATCCAAGTTACACAGTGTAGATAGAAAGGTAAATTGCTCACCTTAGGTTATGTGCGCACTGTGCGTTTTTCGCGTCGTTTTTGCTCAGAAAACTGCATGACTTTGCTTCCCCAGCAAAGTCTATGAGTTTTCATTTTTGCTGTCTGCACACAGCGTTTTTTTTTTTATCTGCATTTTTGTGGTGCCCAAAAAAACGCAGCATGTCAATTATTTTTGCGTTTTTCACTGCGTTTTCCACCCATTGAGTTCAATGAAATGTTCAAAAACGCAATGAAAAACGCAAATTGCAAATATAGCTGCGTTTTAGTGCGTTTCTATGACTAAAATCGCAGCTAAAAACGCAAGGAGTGGGTAGTAAAGTGACATGTACAGGAAGAGGATTCCTTCTGTTAGTAAACACAGAAGCGTCAATGCTCCCGGTTCCGCCACCACTGCTTCCACCTCCCATCTGGCGCCATGTTCACTTCCGTGCGGCGCCATGTCCGGGCGGAAGCAGCCGCGAAAACAAAAGTGAACAGTAGAAAAAAAAGTCATACTCACCTGTCTGCAGACTCCCAGTGCCATGTCCGCTCCCAGTTCCTCTTCTCGATACCGCCACCCCCACACAGGCTGTATGCCGAATCCCTGGCACGTCCAATAGCTGCAGGACCTGGCGGTGATCACCTGATGCGCTCACCTGACGCATCAGGGTGACGCCGGCTTTTTACTGCCCGGCCGGCTTGGGCAATCAGCTGACGTGTGTATTTTTTTTTTTTTTTGCACTGATGCATCAGCTGATTGTATAAATGGCTTTTATACAATCAGCTGATGTGTGGTATGATTCAGGCCCTTAAACCTGACACATCATCTGATCGCTTTGCATTCCAGCAAACCGATCAGATGATCTTGGATCTGGATTGGACAGCGTGGGACTCTTGACCCAGGATTACTGTGAAGGGGGGTTCATTACTTCAGTAAAGATGGAGTCACTAATTGTGTTTTATTTCTAATAAAAATATTTTTCTGTGTGTTGTGTTTTTTTAATCTTTACTAGAAATTCATGGTGGCCATGTCTAATATTGGCGTGACACCATGAATTTCGGGCTTGGGGCCAGCTGATAATATACAGCTAACCCTAACCCCATTATTACCCAGCGAGCCACCCGGCATCAGGGCAGCTGGAAGAGTTGGATACAGCGCCAGAAGATGGCGATTCTATGAAAGTGCCATTTTCTGGGGTGCTGCAGACTGCAATTCAAAGCGGGGGCACCCTGCACTGTGGATTCCAATCCCCAGCTGCCTAGTTGTACCTGGCTGGACTCAAAAAGTGGGCAAAGCCCACATATTATTTTTTTTTTAATTATTTCATGTAATTCATGAAATAATTAAAAAAAAAAGGGCTTCCCTATATTATTGGTTCCCAGCCAGGTACAAATAGGCAGCCGGGTGGTTGGGGGCAGCCCGTAACTGCCTGCTGTACCTGGCTAGAATACAAAAATATGGCGAAGCCCACGTCATTTGTTTTGGGGGGGGCAAAAAACTCCTCCATACAGTCCTGGATGGAAAATGCTGAGCCTTGTAGTTCTGCAGCTGCTGTCTGCTCTCCTGCATACACTAGTGGATGGAGTATGCTGAGCCTTGTAATTCTGCTCCCCCTGCCTCTCCCTCCAGCATACAGTCCTGGATGGAGAATGCTGAGCCTTGTAGTTCTGCAGCTGCTTTTGCTCTCCTGCATACACTAGTGGAGACTGAAGAACATATTGAAGAAAATGACATGAGACTTTTTTTTTTTTTAACAATCTTTAATGGCATTGTTCACTGATAAAAAAACACATAAAAACACAGTGAGCAAAAACGCAGCAACACGCAGCAAAAAACCACAAAAAAACGCGGTAAAAACACATGCGTTTTTTGCCGCGGGTGTGTTTTGTGCATTTTTTGCCGCAAAAAGCGCACAAAAACGCAGCGTCAAAAAAACGCAGTGTGTGAACTTACCCTAATAGGGTTGGGTGGCTACAACCTCTGTGTAATAGATTAAACTCAGCTGCTGCAATTTCCGCACAAAATTCGAATGAAAAAGCAAGCGAATGGATGATTCTGTGCTGCTGAGATCCAATTAAAGTCAAGGACATCAGGATTGATAAAGTGGTTTATTGTTAACATGTTTCAAAGTCAACCTGACTCCATCATTATTACAACAACCATACATGTAGGGTTTGTAAAAATGAGAAATGACAAAGGGAAAAATTACTGAACATGCTTGCTGAAACTTATTTACTACTTCAAAAGCCTTTGTTGATGATGAAAGCTTCAAGATGCCTCCTGTATGGAAAAACTAAACACATGCATTGCTTTGGTGTGATATTGGCCCATTCTTCCACATAAACACTCTTCAAATTCTGAAGGTTGATTGGGCTCATTCTATGGACTCTGAGCTTTAGTTCTTCCACAAATTTTCTATTGGATTCAGGTAAGGTGATTGACTGTACCATTCTAGTAGCTTTTTTTCTTTCTCTGAAACCAATTAAGAATGTCCTTAGTTTCATTGTCTTGCTGAAATATCCACCCTACTTTAATCTTCACCATCCAGGTAGATGGCAACATATTTTTATCAAGAATGTCTCGGTACATTTGCCCATTTATCTTTCCATCGGCTACATAAAGTTGCCAGTGCTGTGTTGAAAAATGGCCCCACACTATGATGTTAACCCCTCCAACCTTTACGGTTAGTGGGGTGTTTTTGGGGTGATATGCAGTGCCTTTCTTTTGGTCTCCAAACATTGTGTGTATTTTGACATCCAAAGAGTAAAATTTTGGTCTCATCTGACCTGACAATATTCTCCCAGTATTTCACAGGCTTGTCTAGATGCTGTTGATCAAACTTTAAACATACTTGAACGTGAATTTTGTTCAGCAATGGACTCATGTGTGGTGACTGTGCATACCTGCCATAGAGGTTGAGTGCATTAATTATTGGATCTTTAAAACAATTGTACCTGCTGGTCAAGGCTTTTCTGTAGTTCTCTACAGGTGGCTCTTGGACAAATCTTCTGATAATTATTTTCACTCCTCTGTCTGAAACCTTACAGGGAGCACCTGGTCATATGATGAAATCATGTTCTTTCCACTTCCGGATTATGCCACAATAGTGCTCACTGGAACCTTCAGTAGTTTATAAATTCTTCTGTTACCATTGCCATCCATCAGTATGTTTTGCAACAACAAGGTTGTGATGGTCTTGAGACAGCTCACGCCTTTTACCCATCATGAGATGTTTCTTGTGTGGCACCTTAGTATTGGGACACCTTTTATAGGTTCAGTTGAACCACCTGATATTATTTTTTTACTAAATAACATGATTGTTTTCTACTTACTAATAGATTTCAGCTTGTGTCATGACTTTCCATGGCTTTTTGCACCTCTCTTTTTTCTTGTGTTCAATACTTTTTTTCCTGTGTCATATATCATTATTACTAGTGATGAGCGGACTCGCAGATACCCAGGATTGGCAAATCCAACCAGGTTTAAAAAAAAACAAAACCTTGTTCGCGCCAGTCATTGATCTCGGATATATGGCCGGACATCAGTCCCCATATAAGTCTATCAGGACCGAAATCAGGTGTTTCTGTTTAGTTTTTTTCACTTACAGATTAGTAATGGGGGTCACATAGATACCTCCCATTACTAATTTAGGGCTTAGTAGCAGTTCTGAGCTGTTATTAACCCTTTATTACCCTGATTGCCACGGCACCAGGGCAATCGGAATGAGCTGGGTAAAGTTTTGAGATTGTTGCATTTAATGAATGCGACATCTTGTGTGGCTACAGGCTGCTATTTTTAGGCAGGGGGGCCCGATAGGTATGGATCTCCCCAGTCTGAGAATACCAGCTCTCAGTTGACAGCTTTATCATGGCTGAATATCAAAATTGGGTGGAAACCATAAGCCATTTTTTAAAATGATTTATTTAAATACAGTGCCTACAAGTAGTATTCAACCCCCTGCAGATTTAGCAGGTTTGATAAGATGCAAATAAGTTAGAGCCTGCAAACTTCAAACAAGAGCAGGATTTATTAACAGATGCATAAATCTTACAAACTAACAAGTTATGTTGCTCTGTTAAATTTTAATAAATTTTAAACATAAAAGTGTGGGTCAATTATTATTCAACCCCTAGGTTTAATATTTTGTGGAATAACCCTTGTTTGCAATTACAGCTAATAATCGTCTTTTATAAGACCTGATCAGGCCGGCACAGGTCTCTGGAGTTATCTTGGCCCACTCCTCCATGCAGATCTTCTCCACGTTATCTAGGTTCTTTGGGTGTCTCATGTGGACTTTAATTTTGAGCTCCTTCCACAAGTTTTCAATTGGGTTAAGGTCAGGAGACTGACTAGGCCACTGCAACTCCTTGATTTTTTCCCTCTTGAACCAGGCCTTGGTTTTCTTGGCTGTGTGCTTTGGGTCATTGTCTTGTTGGAAGATGAAATGACGACCCATCTTAAGATCCTTGATGGAGGAGCGGAGGTTCTTGGCCAAAATCTCCAGGTAGGCCGTGCTATCTATCTTCCCATGGATGCGGACCAGATGGAAAGGCCCCTTGGCTGAGAAACAGCCCCACAGCATGATGCTGCCACCACCATGCTTGACTGTAGGGATGGTATTCTTGGGGTCGTATGCAGTGCCATCCAGTCTCCAAACGTCACGTGTGTGGTTGGCACCAAAGATCTCGATCTTGGTCTCATCAGACCAGAGAACCTTGAACCAGTCCGTCTCAGAGTCCTCCAAGTGATCATGAGCAAACTGTAGACAAGCCTTGACATGATGCTTTGGAAGTAAAGGTACCTTACGGGCTCGTCTGGAACGGAGACCATTACGGTGGAGTACGTTACTTATGGTATTGACTGAAACCAATGTCCCCACTGCCATGAGATCTTCCCGGAGCTCCTTCCTTGTTGTCCTTGGGTTAGCCTTGACTCTTCGGACAAGCCTGGCCTCAGCACGGGTGGAAACTTTCAAAGGCTGTCCAGGCCGTGGAAGGCTAACAGTACTTCCATAAGCCTTCCACTTCCGGATGATGCTCCCAACAGTGGAGACAGGTAGGGACAACTCCTTGGAAAGGGTTTTGTACCCCTTGCCAGCCTTGTGACCCTCCACGATCTTGTCTCTGATTGCCTTGGAATGCTCCTTTGTCTTTCCCATGTTGACCAAGTATGAGTGCTGTTCACAAGTTTGGGGAGGGTCTTAATTAGTCAGAAAAGGCTGGAAAAAGAGATAATTAATCCAAACATGTGAAGTTCATTGTTCTTTGTGCCTGAAATACTTCTTAATACTTTAAGGGAACCAAACAGAATTGTTGTGGTTTGAGGGGTTGAATAATAAATGACCCTCTGAATAAACTTTTCACAATTTAAAAAAAAAAAAAAAAGAAATAACATTCTTTTTTGCTGCAGTGCATTTCACACTTCCAGGCTGATCTACAGTCCAAATGTCACAATGCCAAGTTAATTCCGAATGTGTAAACCAGCTAAATCTGCAGGGGGTTGAATACTACTTGTAGGCACTGTAATTAAAAAAAGAGCAACATGCGGTCCCTCTTATTTTGATACACAGCTAAGATAAGCACATGGCTGGGGACTGCAGCCTGTAGCTGTATGCTTTATCTGTGCTGGGTATCATAATGTGGTAGGAAACTATGCCATTTATTTATTTTTTTAATTATTTATTTTACACCAAAATAGAAACACAGACAGCATCTCTGATTGAAAGCAGTCACTCAGGGTGTGGGGACTGTCTGACTGCAACCAATCAGAGATGACAGGACTGCCGGTGGGTGGGGGAAGCAGTGAATATGTATGAACAATAATGAGACGCCCTGGAAACAGAGTTACAGCTACATGGGAGACGCAGCCCACCTGCTTTCACATTTTTTAATATATTTTTAAATTTATTTATTTTTTTATCACCTAAGATGCTGGATCCGAATCACTGCCTGAGAACTCTGGTGGTCAGTGTTTGGGTTCTTTTGAAACTGAGCCGATATTGACTTTTACAGTCCAGGTTCACCCATCACTAATTATTACACATTACTAAATTTATGGACATCTATGGTTTGATTTCTTTGCCTTTGTGGATTGGATGTGTGGTTACTAACATCTGGTTAGAAAATTATTTCAATAGCACCTTTAGACATACAGTGCCATGTGAAAGTATTCGGCTCCCTTGAATTTTTCAACCTTTTCCCACATTTCAGGCTTCAAACATAAAGATAAAAAATTTAATGTTATGGCAAAGCATCAACAACAAGTGGGACACAATTGTGAAGTTGATCGAAATGTATTACTTATTTTAAACTTTTTTTAAAAGATAAAAAACTGAAAAGTGGAGTGTGCAATATTATTCATGCCCTTTAAGTTAATACTTTGTAGAGCCACCTTTTGCTGCGATTACAGCTAGAAATCGCTTGGGGTATGTCTCTAGCAGTTTTGCACATCGAAAGACTGAAATTCTTGCCCATTCTTCCTTTGCAAATAGTTCGAGCTGAGTGAGGTTGGATGGAGAGCGATTATAAACAGCAGTTTTCAGCTCTTTCCACAGATTCTCGATTGGACTCAGGTCTGGACTTTGACTTGGCCATTCTAACACCTGGATAAGTTTATTTGTGAACCATTCCATTGTAGATTTTGCTTTATGTTTGCGATCATCGTCTTGTTGGAAGAAAAATCTCCGTCCCAGTCTCAGGTCTTTTCCAGACTCCAACACATTTTCTTCAAGAATGGTCCTGTGTTTGGCTCCATGCATCTTCCCAAAAATTTTAACATTCTTCCCTGTCCCTGCTGAAAAAAAAGCAGGCCCAAACCATGATGCTGCCACCACCATATTTGACAATGGGGATGGTGTGTTCAGGGTGATGACCTGTGTTGCTTTTACACCAAACATATCGTTTAGCATTGTTCCCAAATAGTTCGATTTTGGTTTCATCTGACCAGAGCTCCTTTTTCTACATGTTTGGTGTGTCTCCCAGGTGGCTTGTGGCAAACTTTAAATGACACTTTTTATGGATATCTTTGAGAAATGGCTTTCTCCTTGCCACTCTTCCATAAAGGCCAGATTTGTGCAGTGTACGACTGATTGTTGTCCTATGGACAGACTCTCCTACCTCAGCTGTAGATCTCTGGAGTTCATCTAGAGTGATCATGGGCCTCTTGGCTGCATCTCTGATCAGTCTTCTCCTTGTTTGAGATGAAAGTTTGGATGGACAGCCAGGTTTTGGTAGATTTGTAGTGGTATGATACTACTTCCATTTCCATTTGATCGCTTGCACAGTGCTCCTTGGGATGTTTAAAGTTTTGGAAATATTTTTGTAACTAAATCCAGCTTTAAACTTCTCCACAAGAGTATCATGGACCTGCCTGTTGTGTTCCTTGGTCTTCATGATGCTATCTGTGCTTTAAACAGAACACTGAGACTATCACAGAGCAGGTGCATTTATACGGAGACTTGATTACACACAGGTGGCTTATATTTATCATCATCAGTCATTTAGGACAACATTGGTTTATTCAGAGATCTCAATGAACTTTTGGAGTGATTTTGCTGCACTGAAAGTAAAGGGGATGAATAATATTGCACTTTTCAGGTATTTATTTTTTAAAAAAAGTTTCAAATAAGCAATAAATTTCATTCAACTTCACAATTGTGTCCCACTTGTTGATTCTTCACCATAACATTAAAATTTTTATCTTTATGTTTGAAGCCTGAAATGGGGGAAAAGGTTGAAAAATTCAAGGGAGCAAGGCACTATATATTTACTTAGAAAATTGGTGAAATGTTCAATACTTTTCAAGATGTCTGTCCTGTATAAAACTACTTTTTTTGGTGAAAGTTTAAAGAGGTGGTCTATTACACAGCATAGTAGCCACACATTGATTTAAACCTGATAAAGAAGACTTTTCTCAAATACCTTGTTTAGTGAATTGGCACTATTGTGGTCCATTTATCCCCACCAGGTGAATCCCGGGCTCCGTGACCTCTGGGATCCGGTGATGCCACGTCAACTTCCAGTTGACCCGACATCACCGAGGCTGGCCCCAGTCTCTGCTCAGAGGCACAATTTACTAAACAAGGTACAGTGTCTTGCAAAAATATTCAGCCCCCTTGAATTTGTGGACCTTTACCTACATTTCAGGCTTCAAACATAAAGAAAAAAATGTTAAATTAATGGTGAAGATGAAGAATCAACAACAAGTGGGACACAATTGTGAAGTTGAATGAAATGTATTGTTTATTGTAAACATTTTTAAAAAATAAAAAACTGAAAAGTGGGGCGTGCAATATTATTTGTCCCCTTTTCTTTCAGTGCAGCAAACTCACTCCAGAAGTTCATTGAGGATTTCTGAATGATCCAAAGTTGTCTTAAATGACTGATGATGATAAATATAATCCCCCTGTGTGTAATCCAGTCTCTGTATATATACACCTGCTCTGTGATAGTCTCATTGTTCTGTTTAAAGCGCAGAGAGCATCATGAAGACCAAGGAACACAACAGGCAGGTCCATGATACTGTTGTGAAGAAGGTTAAAGCCGGATTTGGTTACAAAAAAATTTCCAAAACTTTAAACATCCCAAGGAGCACTGTTCAAGTGATCATATTGAAATGGAAGTATTGTTATACCACTGCAAATCTACCAAGACCCGGCCGTCACTTAAAACTTTCATCTCAAACAAGGAGAAGATTGATCAGAGATGCAGCCAAGAGGCCCATGATCACTCTGGATGATTTGCAGAGATCTACAGCTGAGGTAGGAGAGTCTGTCCATAGGACAACAATCAGTCGTACACTACACAAATCTGGCCTTTATGGAAGAGTGGCAAGAAGAAAGCCATTTCTCAAAGATATCCATAAAAAGTGTTGTTTACAGTTTGCCACAAAACACCGGGGAGACACACCAAACATGTGGAAGAAGTTGCTCTGGTCAGATGAAACCAAGATCGAACTTTTTGGGAACAATGCTAAACGATATGTTTGGTGTAAAAGCAACACAGGTCATCACCCTGAACACACCATCCCCATTGTCAAATATGGTGGTGGCAGCATCATGGTTTGGGCCTGCTTTTTTTCAGCAGGGACAGGGAAGAATGTTAAAATTTTTGGGAAGATGGATGGAGCCAAATACAGGACCATTCTTGAAGAAAATGTGTTGGAGTCTGCAAAAGACCTGATACTGGGACAGAGATTTGTCTTCCAACAAGACGATGATCCCAAACATAAAGCAAAATCTGCTATGGAATGGTTCATAAATAAACGTATCCAGGTGTTAGAATGGCCAAGTCAAAGTCCAGACCTGAATCCAATCGAGAATCTGTGGAAAGAGCTGATAACTGCTGTTCACAAACGCTCTCCATCCAACCTCACTCAGCTCGAGCTATTTGCAAAGGAAGAATGGGCAAGAATTTCAGTCTCTCAATGTGAAAACTGATAGAGACATATCCCAAGAGGCTTGCAGCTGTAATCGCAGCAAAAGGTGGCTCTACAAAGTATTAACTTATAGGGGACGAATAATATTGCACGCCCCACTTTTCAGTTTGATTGTTTTTAAAAATGTTTAAAATAAACAATAAATTTCGTTCAACTTCACAATTGTTTCCCACTTGTTGATTCTTCACCATTAATTTAATTTTTTTTCTTTATTTTTGAAGCCTGAAATGTGGGTAAAGGTTGACAAATTCAAGGGGCCAAATACTTTCGCAAGGCACTGTATTTGAAAAAAGCCTTCTTTATGAGGTTTAAATCGATGTGTGGCCACTATGCTGTGTAGTGAACCACCCCTTTAACTATTGTAGTAATGAAAAAAAGAAAACAGAAGTTTATTTAGGGAGAAACATTTTAAAACACAATTTTCCAACGTACCTACATACAGTGTATTATCTTCGATTCTCATTCTAAATATAATTCGTGTCAGATCTGAATGACATCTACTTTTTTTTACAATGTATTTGTGACTTTTTGATGGCACCTGTTGATTGGAAAGTAAACATCTGCAGAAGTGCCATCTTAGTTGTATTATATTTGCCTCCAAGACATAAAAATCTAAAAACTTAGCAAGCTCAAGCTTTAATTTAGTGAGAACTTTTAAAGGTACTCAAGGCCACACAAAATATATTACATTAAATACATAAGTATGCATACTAAATATTACAAACAAAAGTTGTTGAGTTATAGCTGCCCTGTTTAAAATGGCCAGTAATCAGGAAATGACCATTCCCAATAAAGTCTGCTCCCAATTATCGATCTGTTTTTGGACCCTTAATCTATGAGGCTTGGGCTGTATGTTTAAACAATACATAATATTGTTATAGTTCCATACATTGCAGTTTAATAACTGCTTAGTTTCACTTGCTGCCTATTTCTTTGACCGAGCCCTTTTTTCTTTTATTCCAAAAAAGAGGCCCTCCTACATAATGTTTTGCTTCCAGACATTAGAGATTTGACCAGAAGGTAGCCACTAATGAAAATGTCAGTTTGTTGCAAATTTAGATAAAACAAACCATTAAGTAGGTTAAAAAAAATACAAATAATAATAATTAAATAATTTATTTTCTAATACATGCTAAAATAATTCTTTCCATACATGCTAGGGAATGAGTCATATAATGAGGACATCCTCTGGCACCAAAACTATGCTAGATGCTAATACATAGAATGGATCAAAGGACTGTTTTGAGGTAAACATTATCAACACAGATATATCTTAAAGTACAAGGCAAAATTGTAAAAAAGCACGTTTTTTTCTTTTTTATAACTTGTTAATAGTCAAAATCAGATGTTGTATAAATGTAAAATATATTCATTTAATTTTTGTATTATAAAAACACCTTGACTGTACCTCAAAAAAATAACAAGATATCATAGTAAATGCTTACCTTCAGTATTCAGCACTCCAAAGAGTGAAATTTGGTCTAGGCAACACATGCCACCATGTCAGGAGGACTATATTGTCAGTTCTCATCAAACAACTACAAAGCATGTCCCATAGGCCACATTCACTTATCCTTTTTCTCATCCATGAGTTTTTAAGATGAATAGCACACTGAACCATGGAGGGAACCAATCACACATTCGTTCTCTAGCAGATCTGCGTGACTGTTCTGTCACACTTAGTGCATGTCCTGTTCTCATCAGCTTTTGTGGACCAAACACTATTAAAATCATCAAAAATGGATGACATATAGAAGACATCTGTTTTACACTTGTTTTAAACGGATCCATTGCTAAGTATCAATGGAAAAAAATTAAGGTGGTTTACCTCCTTTTAGTTTTTAAACACAAATGTGAAAAAAACACATGTAAACAGGGCATAAAAACAGATTTAAACACAGGCAAAACAATGACATGGGAGAAAAACCATCCATTTTTGAAAGCTATCAAAATGAAAATGGTGTGTGAATGTAGCTTCATCCAGGCTTTTTTCTTCATTTTGACAGGCAATAACCACTGCATAATCTAAGTGAATAATGTCATATGTTGGAAAAATCAAGATTATCTTGCAGATGAAAATACCTGAACATAGGTGAACATTACTACATGAACCATGAAAATAATGGTAACTGGAATATCTTTAAAATATTCAAAATTTACCTTCCTCTTAAGAAAAAGAAAAAATGAAGCAAAACCAAACTTACTTTCTCCCTCTTGTTGAGTTAAACGTCCCGCCATATTTCTTCCGATTAAGGATGAGAGCAGCAATTTCAGGGACATATCGGGCAAACATTGCCTGAGTGCGTGGAACGAGAAATAGGAAGAAAAAAACAAACAAAGGACAAATAGCATGCAGAGAGGTTCGCCCTGCAGCAATGACACCACGCCTTGGTCAATACTTACTTCCGTCCACTAACTGCACTATAAGAACCACCATATTTCTTTCGGTTTCCTATTAACTCTATGATTTCGGGGACGTAGCTGGCAAACATGGCCTAGGAAGGAAGACAGGAGACAGAAGAGAAGACTAAAAAGAAAGAAAGGACGTCTGTTGCAGAAAAGGACACGCTTGACATAGGGGGTGGAGTTGGGGGAGCAGCTCCAGCTAAATAGACCAGGTTTGGATGGATTTGTTTTTACAGATAAATAGGACAATGTATTGCACTTGCACTACCTACACCAGATTAAAGGAATGAAACCACCACCATGATTACTTGTCTAAGGAATGATATCATGCTAAAAAAGCGATGGCCTCTAGTACCTACATGGCCTCTATCTTTTTACTGCCCATCAGTACTGACAGTGTTGGTATACATTCTATTGACAAGGTCAAGAGTATCAACCAGTTATCGATTTAGTTTTATCATTTCAAAAGAGTTATCAGAAGAATGGAGATTTCTGAGAAAAGGTGCTCCAGCAATGCTATCTTACTGGTAATAGAAAAGAATTGACATGTCGAAGAATTTCACCTGGTTACTACAGCAAATTCCTACTACTTAGCTCTAAAGCTTTCAGTTCAAAAATTCTAAACTGCAGATTAATAATAAAAAACCAAGATGTAATTAAAATGAAAATCCATCCTTAGATTACCATTGGCTATGTAGTCATTATCACCTGTATTATTGGAATATATCATCTTTACTTTTAGGCTGCATACCCACAATCAGTATTTGTTGAATTTTTGACACTGCACCATTTCTACACCTTAGTTTACTTGCATTTTTTTAATCGTGTTTTTTTACATGCTTTTTTTTATCGCGTTTTTGACTGCTTTTTGCTCTCTGTTTGGTGTGTCACACTTGAAATAAAGCTGCTTTGTATTTAAAAAGTCTGTGACTACCTTTGTCATTCTATCACCTCCTTGCCAACATTTTAATAGGATTCCTGAAGGGCTTGTCTGGTAAAGAAAGGGTTATTCACCAATACAGAGGGTAGGTGATAACTTATTGATCGATGGGGGTCCAACGGCTGGGACCTGCACTGATTGGCAAAACTGGACATTTTTAGCCCCAGTGGGCAATTTTTATCACCATTAGAATGGGGCACATGCTAGACCATTTATTGTGAAGCTTCCATGAAACGTCGAGGGCATCCCCATAGGAAAATAATAGAGCGGTGGTCAAGCATGGACACTACTCCACAGTTCAAATTGGGATAAAAGTGCACTGCCCTGTCTTGCCCATCTGTGTGGGTCCCAGTGGTAAGTCACCTACTGATCAATGACTTATCACCTATCTGATGGATAGGTTATAACTTGTTTTCACTGGACAGTATCCAGTAATTTTTATTCTACAACATGCCTAAGAACTAACAGGTAGGTAGTTGTGCCCGGCATCATTCTCAGCCAGCACAGTGGTCATAGACCAATCCTGCCAGAGATTCAGTGGTTTCATGTTGACAGAGTGTGCCTGCTGACTTCATGCTGTCAATCACGCCCCTTCACAAAGAAGCAGAATCGCTGGACGGAACAGTCAGTGACCTCTCTGTACCAGCATCAGACGCAACAGCCAGGTAGTTTCTTCTGTTAGCAACTACCTGCCTGCTAGTTTTTAGGCAGATAGTAAAATAGAAAAATGTCATGTGTCCTTCCCTTAAATAATGTAAACAGATTATACTATTTATATTTAACAGACAATTTTAAGTAGAATTCAGTATTACTTTTATTTCTAGTCAAGATTTTAACATTTTCATTCCTAAAAATCTGGTGCAGTTCAGTTCAGCAAAGGGCTGATCAACCCTCCTACATGTCTGTCTCGTATACACGTTCTCAACCAAGCCCTGATTACTCAATCCAAGCATGGAGCTGATCTCCCTTTGCCGAGCGTGTTTGAAAGAGCAAAAATTTTTGGGTCTACCAAATAATACCCAAAGCGCAAGAAAAAAAAGGGGAATGTCACAAAAATCCACAAAAACGTATACATTACAAAAATTGAATTGTAATAAAAAGGAGAAATAACCAGAAGGTGCCTTTTCTGTGAATCAGTGGTATCTGCAATTCATTGCAAGGTGAGCTTCACTCATTTTAAAACAGAACATACTGGTTAGCTCCTCTAATACTTTTTTTTATACTTAACGTTTGTTGAAATTTTGAAACAGGCTAACGAGATCATTCAAATGAAATGACAAAGGCACCATTGATAAACTAACAGAACAAATAGATGACAGGACATGTGAATGTTTGTAAACACTGCTGGAGAAGCCACCACTTGGTGGTCCTGTTTACTTATCTGGTTGAGCTAACAGCTAAAGAATAGAGAGGAGCAAACCCAAACAATAAACTTTAGAGTTTGTACCGCCCACTGGGTGTCCAGGTCTTGGAGATCACTGAGTTACTGATGTCAGCACACGTAAGAAATTCCATGCTGCTGCTGACCGAAAGTGACCTATAAAGCCTCGTTCTGAGAACATTCTCTGAATGAAGCTCTATAGGAATCGATGGATATCATGTGACATTACTCCTTTGGATTACGTCAGAACTTCAAGTATCTATTTTTAATTAATAAATTGGTGAACAAGGTAGTGTGGGTAAATGTTTATTCCCCATTTTGATTACGTTGGAACATCAAGGATTTTTTTTTTATTCAATAAATTGGTGAATGAGGGAGTGTGGGGGAGTGTTTATTCAAATAAACTTTGTTTTCCCTGTTTGTGTGTGTGTGTCTTTTAACTCTATACTTAATGGGATAGTAATGGGGGCTGTCTGATAGACGCCTATCCATTACTTGCCACTGGGCTTGATGTCAATTGTCAATTCATAGTTGATATCAACCCCACAACGCTTTTAATTATTTATTTAAATAATTTAAAAAATCAGTGTGGGATCTTCTCTGTTATTGATAATCAGCCAAGGTGAAGTTGACAGTTGCAGGTTGCATCCCACAGGTGTCTGCTGTACCTTCTCTGTTTATCCAAAATAAGCAGGACCTTACATCATGTATTTATTCCCTATCCACATTTATTTTCTGGGCAATTTACCCCATTTTGTTTCCTTCTGCAGCCCCTTAACCCTTGCTATGACCATTTTACAGCACAGAAGCTCTGGTCTCCATTGTGTTCGGGGTCCAGGGTCAAGTTTGGGTCAAGTCTGAGTCCCAAACTGACTTAACTAAAACCTAAACATTCATGTGTCAGCTCATCTATACTAAAGAGGTCATAAGCTGCTTCTAGAGATCTGACTACGCACGATCACCTTGGCCAAAATGTCTAAAATACTTGCCAGATCTAATATTGTTGCACATCTCATAGTGGCTGTCAAACATCTGATATTATTCAACTGGATGCAAACTCAGCCTCTCAGTCACCAGGGACGGATTAAAAAAGTAAATCAAATCTGTAGATGTGAAGAACTCTCAAGTGGGATTAAAAACAAACATGGGGATTTCTTAAAGCCATGAGTCATTTGGCTCAAATATCGATTAAAAGTATCGTATATTCCAGCTTATCAGACACACTTTTTTCCTCCAAAACTGGTGGATGCATCTTACAAACCGCTTATGACTTACTGAGGCAGCAGTGGTGGTGCAGGGTAGCGATACTGTGGGCTCATGGTTTGTCATGGCGGCGGGTGACATTGATCTGCTGGCAGGCTCAGAGGAGGATTGTTGCAGCTCAAGAGGGTCAGTGTGCTGCAGCGGAGGGTTAGCCATACTGCGGGCTCATGGGGCTTCGTCCGCAGTTGACAAGATGGAGTTCAAGAAAATGGCCGCTCCGCGGCCATTTTCTTGAAGTCCATCGCATCAATCTGTGCACACACCGCCTCTGCGCCTATATTTTTGAAGTCCACCAGTGATTCAATGGAGCCCGCAGACCACTGGCAGATCAATGGTGCTCGCTGCCACGACACCCCACGAGCCAGCAGTATTGCCGACCCTCCGCTGCCGCACACTGACCCTCTTAAGCGGCGACACCCCCTCCTCCGACCCTGACGGCAGATCAATGGCGCCTGCCACTGTGACACCCCACGAGCCTACTGTATCACCAACCCTCCGCACACTGACCCTCTTGAGCCACGACAACTCCTCCTCTGACCTCGCAGCATTGCCTACCCTGCCTTATCTGTCCTTACTGAGCCGCTCCACCACCACCGCTCCCCCCTGGTGAGCTAATATAAGAGGTGCTAGGATAATTAGACGGACCTTCATTTTAACAGTAAAAAATATTTTTTCCTATTTTCCTCTTTCAAATTTGGGGTGCATCTTATAATCCGGTGCATCTTATAAAATGAAAACTACGGTAATTCATGCTTCCCATCCCCACCCCTAATGATTCTTACTTTTTGATCTGTGATTTGGATTTTTGATCTTTGAGTTTGGGAAACTGCAACTCTTTCCTTTACCTTCCTTTTTACTCTCAACCCATACCAATTGCCCCATGTTAACATAGTAATCTTTTATTTTTATGGTTTGCAGAGGAATTAAAAAAATAGGAAACTTGCAATTAAAGAAGGTTTAAGTCCCCCATATACATTAGACTAATGGTATCAATTGGTTCGGTTGTCAGTCTAATGTGTATGGGAGAACCAGACAATTTATTGTCAAGGGAAATATCGATCCAGAATGTCCAATTTCGGACTGCCAAATGTATTGTATCCTGGAGATAAGCCAGTGCCAGAGATGGCTCCTGGCCAAACGATCATCTGTGGCAGCCATCTAATATGTATGCTGTGCTTTTTGGTATCTTTTGATCTCTACAACTTTACAGATGTGAGTGTTGCCAGCTTACATAATGATAAAAAAGCTAAACAACAACACCGGCAATATTGGCCCTACAAATCCAGAAGAGAAGTTTATCAGTGATACAACAAGCATTGGTCAGAAATGTTTATGTGTATAAACATTACCAGAGAATGTTAATCATTTCATATCCACATCAAAATATTATAGGATTGAGCATTTACGAGTGGGTGATATTTGGCACTTGTGTTTTTCTTGGCATTTGTGTTGTTCTCCTGCCATTGGTATAATCGATATATTTTATTGTCTCATTTATAAGTGTGCTATTAGTTATGTTACTTACATACTGGTATTGATATAGACATTTTATGTTTAATTTTTGGTCAGATGTTGAGATTTAGTTACAGAGATTGAAAACTACTTCTACACTGAGGCCTATCCTTAAGGCTGCTTTACACGGTACGACCGATTGTGCAATTTCACAATCGATCGTACCCGCGCCCGTCCTTTTTGCGTCACGGGCAAATCGCTGCCCGTGTCGCACAAAGTTGGTAACCCCCGTCACACGTACTTACCTCTCGTGCGACCACGCTGTGGGCGGCGAACGTCCACTTCCTGGAGTGGGAGGGACGTTCGGCGTCACAGCGACGTCACACGGCCGCCGGCCAATGGAAGCGGAGGGGCGGAGATGAGCGGGACGTAAACATCCCGCCCACCTCCTTCTTTTAGGAGGTGTCACACAGGCCGGCATCGCCAGCGATGCCGGATGTGCGTCACAAAAAACGTGACCCCGACGATCTATCGCACAATAGATTGTCTGGTGTAAAGCAGCCTTTAGACTGGTCATCAATGTCATATTGGCAGGAGTCCGACACTCGGAAACCCTGTCGATCAGCTGTTATCTGTCCCGGCAGTGGCAGTAGGGGGCCGTAAATGTTCAGTAAAGGTTCAGTTCCGGAGATGCCCTGTCTTCTGATAAGAGGCTGGGGCTGGGTACTGTACATCTGACTCATATTGATTTGAAGAGAAGGCGGATGTGCAGTACCTGGCCGCAGCCACAATCAGTAGACGGGGCAACTCCGGAACTGAGCAATTACAGCTGCCTGCTACTGCTGTCGTCAACAAGAAAAGCTGATCAGTGGGCATGGCAGGTATCAGACCCCGGCCATTAATGTAAAAGTAGGGGACAACCTCTTTAACTATCATGTGATTTTCCTTGAGATATCTTGTATGTCCCAGGCCTCTTTCTATACTGGTTAGGTTTTTTTCTTTATCCATATTACTGTTTTGATATGTGTTTATTTAATTAAGTTTCGGAATAATCAATAAAGATAATGTTATTTATCTGATACGGTATATCACAAAATTGAGTACACCCCTTCACATATTTGTAAATAATTTATTATATATTTTCATAGAACAACATTGAAGATATAACACTTTGATACAATGTAAAATAGCCAGTACACAGCTTGTTTAAAAGTGTAAATTTGGTGTGCCCTCTAAATTACTCAACACACTGCCATTAATGTCTATACCGCTGGAAGCATAAGTGAGTACACCTCTAAGTTAAAATGGCAAAATTGTGCCCAGTCTCAATTTTGTGTGGACACCATTATTTTCAACCACTGCCTTAACGCTCTTGAGTATGGAGTTCAGTTGAGCTTCACAGGTTGCCACTGAAATCCTCTTCCAGTCCTCCATGATGACATCAAGGAGCTGGTGGATATTAGATACCTTGTACATCTCGACCTTTCTTTTGAAGATGCCCAGAAGGGAATGTCTGGAAACATGCTTGGCCAGTTCAACACTTTCACATTCAGGGTTTTTTTTTAGAAGGCAAGAGTCATCTTGGAGGTGTGTTTGGAGTCATTATTATGTTGGAATACTGCACTGTGGCCCAGTTTCTAAAGGGAGTGGGTCATGCTCTATTTCAGTATGTCCTACTACATGTTGGCACTCATGCAGCCCCAAACCATGACACTGCCACCACCATGCTTGACTGTAGGCATGACACACTTGTCTTTGTACTCCTCCTTTGGTTGCCACCTCATAAGCTTAGCACCATGTGAACCAACTAAACTTATCTTAGTCTTTTCATGCTACAGGGCAGGGTTCCAGTAATCTATGTACATAGTCTTCTTGTCTTTAGCAGACCTTTTGTGAACCTTCTTATACATCATCTTTAGAAGAGGCTTGCATCTGGGATGACAGCCATGACAGACAAATTTAATGCAGTGTGCAGCGCATGGCCAGAACATTGACAGGCTGACCCCCCCATTCCTTTCACTTCTGCCACAATGCTGGCAGCACTCATACGTCTATTTTGAAAAGAAAACCTCTGAGTATAACGTTGAGCATGTGTGTGGCGCCCCTGACCTGGTAAGGCGCCACGAGGTACTGACTGAATGTCGGGTCAGTACTGGCAGGTAATCCTGAAGGCTGGAATAGGGTGTGTACGCACAGACACATAGCAACCAGGTCTCACCAAAAGACAACCTTCAGGTATCAGAGCACTGAAAGAAAGAGCCCTGATCTTGAGAGAAGAAAGTCTGTCTAGATTAAAAATGTTTTATAGAGAACCTGCTTAGTTTAAAAATGTTTGACCTGTTTGCAGTTAAGCAACGTTTCAATGTTTAAGAAAATGTGCCCACAAGAACTTTTGTGTGCACTGCTTGCGTATTGTTTTAGCACCAGGTTATGTGCACTTTAAAAATGGACCACAGGCTATGAACTGGCTATAGCCACAAACTCTCGCACTGTAAAAAGTTACCCCAGTGGTACCAACCTCAGAGCACGCCTGTTTATGGGGCCTGACTCTGCACCACCAGCGAGCATGCCTGTTTATGGAGAATGGCTCTGCACCACCAGCGAGCATGCCTGTTTATGGGGCCTGGCTCTGCACTACAAGGGGGCATGCCTGTTTATGGGGCCTGGCTCTGCACTACAAGGGGGCATGCCTGTTTATGGGGCCTGCTCTCCAACACACAGAAGTTGGTACGCCTGTTTATGGGGCCTACCTTAAACCACCCTCCTCAGGAGAGGAAGATTGGAGGAAAAGTCTGGGATAGAGTTGGCCCAGGCCTAGTCACCAAAGGGACCGGTGACCTGCCTCCTGGAAGTTGCTGGTTGGGTTCAGGACTTGTGGGTGGTGATGGAATGGTACCTGATATGTTGTAAATGTAAATGACTCCCCTGTGTGGGAAAAGTTGTATTTAAAATGTTTCTTATCTTTGCAGCCCGAGGACGTGCTGATGATAACCAAGGGGGAATGTGGCGCCCCTGACTTGGTCAGGCGCCACGAGGTACTGCACCCATGTCGGGTCAGTACTGGCAGGTAATCCTGAAGGCTGGAATAGGGTGCGTATGCACAGACACATAGCAACCAGGTCTCCCACACACTAGAGGGGACCCTTGGGCGGACCCAAGAGGGGGCGTTCCTCCACATCTCAGCTAGGGGTGCTGGGGAGGGGCTAGAAGCTAAGGTGGCAGTGTCAGTCAGAGAAGTAGGAGAGGAGTAAGCCAGGAGCAAGCCAGTCTGAAGCGGAGATCACAGGGAGAAGGAGAGAGCAGGCGCGCTGACACGCTAGTCAGACCCTGCCCGTGAAATAGCCGTTAGCGGGGGAGAATGGTCACCAGTAGTTGGACAGAAAGACGCTGAGGAAGCCAGCTGGTCGAGTAAGACACTGAGGAAGTCAGCTGTTCGTGTACGGAGACTTCTGGTGGCTAGGCACGCACGGGGTACAGGTCCCTAGAGCCAGACATCCATTTAGTGGTCTGCTAAACCTGCAGGTGGAGGGACTAGAGGTTCCTCACCAACCAAAACAGAGTCCGAGCATCAGCAGCAATGAGGGGGCCCATAAGGAGGATTGAGCCTGGAGCCATCTTCCTTGGTCCATGCTGCCAGCAAACGAGCCAGAAAGGGGAGAAAAGGCAGTTGTGACTTCCCTGGATGAATCCCACGGTACTTTAAGTCAGGGGTTGTTCGAAACAAGAAGTGCTAGGAAGGCGAGTTAGCGGTTACCCTTAAACCAGCTTGAAGGATACCTGGTTCCATCTGGTCTATCTCAGGATCGCCCGGGTTACCTCACAAAACCAGCAGAACATGAGTAAACAAGTTGAAAGACTTTTTGGACTGTGACTGAGTTATTCTGCGACCTGTTGTTCCACACACCCGAGCCCCTGGGGCCAGCCTCACTCACGGGAGGCTATACCACCAGACTGCAGACACCATCAGCCCCAGACGCTCATTAAACCTGCAGTGGCGGTCACCCATAACCCTGACCGCAAACCGTGAGAGGCGTCACGATTCCCATGTAAATAAACCTGACATACCTGTTGCCAGCGGTAATCAAGTGGAGCCCCTGTGGCATCCCAGAAGGTGAAGTGACGTCCCTGACGTGATCGCTACAGGTGGGCGATACATGTGCACTGAACAACTTTGGTTGACCATGGCAAGGCCTGTTCTGAGTAGAACCTATCTTGTTAAACTGCTGTATGGTCTTGGCCAAACTGCTGCAGCTCTATTTCAGGGTGTCGGCAATCTTCCTAGGCCATCTTTATATAGAGTAACAATTATTTTTTTCAGCTCCTCAAAGAATTCTTTGCCAGGAGGTGCCGTGTTGAACTTTTAGTGACCAGTATGAAGGAGTGTATGAGAAATAACACGAAACTGAACACACCTGCTCCGCATTCACACCTCAGACTTTGTAATACTGAGTCGCAAGACACCAGGCAGGGAAAATGGCTAATTGGGCACAATTTTCACTAAAGGGTGTACCCACCTTTGTGCTCACCTTTTTTGCAAGTGGTTTAGACATTAATGGCTGTGTGTTAAGGTATTTATAGAGTGCAATAAATTTACACTGTTATACAAGCTGTACACTGACTACTTTACATTGTATCAAAGTGCCAGATCTTCAGTGTTGTCCCATGAAAAGCTATAATTAAAAAAATGTGGGCGATGTACTCACTTTTGTGATATATTGTATGTAAGAGAGATTTAACTCCTTTTCTTGGTAGATGTTTAGGGCATTTAAAGGTCTGTTCACACTGGGTGTATATTACAATGGATTTTCTGTGTAACACAGAAATAGCTTTGTGAATAAATCTCATGCATAAGCTGTGGAGAATATATACAAAGGGAATTGTCCGATGCTGGAAATTTGAGATCTTACATTTGTCAATTATTGTTGTGGATGTCACCACAGATTTCATGCATTTCTGTTATGGATTATCCACAGCAGAAAAGTCTCATATGTATGTACGATCAACAACCAATTAAAGGGAACCTCTCAGGTCCCCAGTGCACCCAGAACCAGTAGCAATTCTGGGTACATATAGCATAGATAAACGGATCTTTAGAAAAAGTATTTCTAAAGATCGTTTATGAGATGCTAATGAGGGCTGTGACTAGTCGCAAAGGTGTAAGTTTCCTGGCTAGTTAGCCCACTTAGCATGTTAGCATGCACCTGTGGGAATGCTAATAGGCTTTAAAACAGCCAGCATCATGGAAGTGCGATACAAAGCCAGGCATGTGAGTGGCTTTGCACTTGTCAGCTTCTTTGATGCCCAGTGTATGTGTCCTGACTTCAAAGAGGCTCACTGCCCATGATCGGAAGTTGCCCGCACTTCTGGTTACTCAGCAGCCTGGTGTATGTGACCTGGCTTCAGAGAGGAGTAGTACGCATGACCGGAAGTGCGGGCGACTTCAGATCATGGGCAGTGAACCTCTTTGACGCCAGGATGCATAAACTCGGTGTCAAAGAAGCAGAAAGCTGATGGGTACAAATTCACCCGCATGCCCAGCTTTGTATCACGCTGCAATGATGCTGGCTGTTGTAAAGCATGCTAGCACACCTACAGGTGTGTGCTACAAGGCTATGTAGGCAGACTAGCCAGAGAACTAAGGCCCCTGCGACTAGTCACAGCCCTAATTAGCATCTCAAAAACGATCTTTAGAAATACTTTTTCGAAAGATCTGTTGCTACTATAGGCTGGGACTATTAGAGAGGAATTTTAGGTATGCACCCAGAACTGCTAGTGGTTCTGGGTGCACTGGGGACCTGACAGGTTCTCTTTAAGTCGATGGCCTAAGCTTCACTGTCACATGGCAAAGCATAGTTCATCAGGAACTGTTTGCTATAGGGGCACAGATATACAGGGAAATGCAGTGGGACATAGAAGTACAACTTAAGAAAAAAAACAAAAACAGAAAAAATTATTTTAGGTCACAGACTTCAAAATAAAATTCTGTTCTTTACATTAAAGAATTGTTTAGCATATTTTACAGTATTTGATTAGAATGCAATCTACTTAAACACTATACATTACAATAATGTAGGAACAGAATCTTACATGCAACTTCATAGATGTGGAAACAAACAGATGGAGAATTCCTTGGCAATGAAGTGCAGTTCGCTCTGCATAGTTACCACTATAGAGCATCTACATATGTTCACCAATTCACTAGAAAATGCACCTCTGGTTACATAACATATATAGAAATGTTTTAAAAAAAATGACATTTAAGGAGACATGGCATAGTTAATGCCAAACAAAATCGATCGTTGTCTATAAAAATATGCAGTCATAGTCATATATATCATAAACATAGATCCATAATAAAAAAAAAAAAAAAAAAAAAGAAAAGAAAAACTGCAAAAAGTCCCAATTTTCATTGGGGACGTCCCTTAAATGTTTGGATCTAGGAAGTGTTGGGGATACATATAAAACAAAACTAAACAGACAAAAAAGTTTGCGGAAAAAAAAGGTGATGCTATTTTGGAGGGTCACACACTAGGGAGAGTGGGTAAAAGGGAAGTTTAGTCTACTTCTCAAATAATACACATAAATACAGAGCCATGTTTTGTCCAACAAACATTTATGACTTAACCAACTGTGGTCAAAGGTGGCTGCTGGATGTAAATTTGCAATCTCTAGCTCCATCTGAGAAAAGACTGATGAAATGCAAAGATATTGCATCCTCAGGGCTTTTATCGCTTACATGGAGTTGTATAATTAATACCGGGGCATAGCAAAAGCGAGTGCAGACAGGAGTTGGAAGAGAAACTGTTGGACTCCATTGCATTTTGTTTTTCAATAAACCCCCCCTTTCAAGCATTTACCCGATCCATACATGGTTGGAACACGCAGGGGCAATAGAACTTCATATATTATCAGCCACATATGTTATAAATTGCAGGATGGGAGCATCAGAGGCATCAAACTCCAGGTCAAACGCTAGAGTTAATTCCAACTCAGACCTTAGACCCCTAAATAATTCAGAACCCCAGATCAGACTAAAAAAAAAAATAAATCATTTTTCAGAGGACTCTATTTACTTAAAAATGCCCGGATGCTCATCAGAATCTTGTGTCGTGGGCCATAAAGGTTTTCATGTCACCTGATGAGGCTCAATGCTCCTTTGCCACACACAAAGATTACAGTATAAAAACGATGAAAGATAAGTGATGGTGGCCCTACTGCAAATTTTTCAAAAAAACTCAGAAATTATGCTTTTGAAAAAAAGGAATGCATCTTCTAAATCCAGCAGGGACAATTAGGGAATGTGCAGATATTTTTTCAGGTGAATCCGCTCCCAAACCCACCTGAAAAGTGTTAATTCAATGGTCTAAATAATGAACCTGTGCATTTCTATACAAAGTTGACTTACTGTTCATATGTTCAGCCTTTTGAGCATCTTTAAACCACTTCCTGTTTCCAAATATACCAAGTGGTTGAAAGAAGTGATCTGGCATTTTCTGCTCTGAGGTCACTCTATACTTAGCAATACAAGTTCATGGGAAAGCTCAAAAGATGCCCAGACGACACCTGAACATATTTCTAAATGTTTTGCTTTCATTTCTGCTTGAAAAAACTGCTAGCAGTTGAAAAAAACAGCCAGAAATAAAGACATCCATTATGATGTCATTAGAAAGCTGTATAAAAATAGTATTTGCTCATATTAGGACAGTGGCATACATGTGGGCATAGTTCTTGTGGGACCGTAGTAAATGGTCCTGCTGAACGTTGGTATAAACTAAGCCTTATGGAAACAGATTGAAGCACAGGAGAACATGTAATATATTGCAACAAAAATTTCCTGTGTTTAATTGAAATTATAAATAATCAGAATTATGTGCTGATCGCTATGGTTTATTTTTTACAAGGTCAATACCTTTTTTGACCATACTCTTACAATAAATATCTGCATATGGATTTTAGTGAGCATGTGACTGTCACCACACCTCTTCTGCAGACCACTGCGCATGACATACAATAGGAACGACTGGGGTAGACTAGTGTTGAGCAAGTAGTTGACTATTCGTACTAAGCTATGCTGTTAGCAAGTACTGTCCGCTACTCGCATATTCGTTACAAGTAGCGGACGCAATGTAAGTCAATGGGAAATACTCGCTAACTAGCGAGTATCCCAAAAGCCGTACTATTCACTATTCGCACGAAAAGTACAACTTTCAAGTTACTCGCTACTTAGCGAGTATTTCCCATTGACTTACATTGCGCTCGCTACTCGTAACGAATATGCAAGTAGTAGACAGTACTCGCTAACAGCATAGCAACTACGACTACTAGTCAACTACTCGCTAGGGTGGACACCTGAATATGATAGAATGGACCAGATGATACCAGTAACTACTGTGAATATCATTCTGTTTCCATTTTGGAATAACAAGGTAAAGCAGATGCATCGCTGTGATGGGATAATCTCCAACCTGCCTCTACTTTGACCCAGAGTTATTTCATATTGTTTGTTGGAATAATAAGGGACCATGGGGTGACAAAAAAGGGTAATAAGCAGAGAGGGAGTAGTCTGAAACCTCAAAAAAATATTTTCACCAGTACATGAACATATAATTAGTGTTGAGCAAGTAGTTGACTATTCGTACTCGCTATGCTCTTAGTGAGTACTGTTTGCTACTTGCATATTCGTTACGAGTAGCGGGTACAATGTAAGTCAATGAGAAATACTCGCTAAGTAACGAGTAACCCAAAAGCCATACTTTTTGTGCAAGTAGTAAATAGTATGGCTTTCGGGTTACTCGCTACTTAGTAAGTATTTCCCATCGACTTACATTGCGCCCGCTACACATAACAAATATGCGAGTAGCGGACAGTACCCGCTAACAGCATAACAAGTACGAATAGTCAACTACTCGCTCAACACTACATATAATGTTTACTGAATAATGTTGGGCTGAAGAGACAAGGAGCGGCCACTTAACTATTCAGGAATATTTCATTCGGTAAACAAAAATAATCTCTTAACTAACTGCATTATGAGAAGTCAGTAGAAAGCTGGTGTCCTGTAGCTACAAAGGGCACACGTGAGCAATCTACCTGTCCCAACACTACAGGATAGATTCAATAGTAGAACAAATCATCACTAGGACCTATCTACAAAAAGGCCCACTTGGGAAACCGTGATTGTGGCACAAGTGTTGCTCAATATAAATGAAGCCCAAATAACATAGTTAGGACATAAATATACTAGAAACCAGTTATGTTTGCTCTTCATTTAACAAAAACTATATATTATTGATACATTTATTAAAGGGGATGTCCAATCTAACAAGAAAAGTCTGTAGATTTCTGACTGCCTATGTGCCCATTATCATGATACCTGTGTATCCCTTGAGCGAGTTGCAGTCATGCACTGCATGAAGGCGATTTACATACCTGTGGTCACGTATCGATTGTTCTGATCTGACTTCTCTTAATACAAAATAAATAAGAGAAGTTCCGCAGCCTAGTTAGTACGTGACTGCAAGTATAGAAATTCTAATCCGCCCACTCACATGGGTAATAAATAGGAATGGTGACAGCGTAATGCATAGATTACTATCATCATTCGGCAGGCTCAGACTTTTTGTCTCAGACTGGACAACTTCTTTATATACATTCTTAAAATACAGCATGAAAACCTGCAGAGCAAAGGCTCTCATCAAATGCGAGGTTATTGTGAAAAGATAGAAGAATAAGTGATAGAGTGATAGCTGTGCGTCAGACACAGTATGATAAATATTACTCCAAATGTCAAAGAACAAGTAACTAGAAGTCCCTATGTAAACTTCAAATTTCTCTCTTGTTTTTGCAAATTTTTACAAAGAACCAACATTTCCTATATATTAAAGCTCCACAGAAGCTTAGGTGAATCTACCCGGCTTTACAGTACTTGTATACATTTAATGTATTTCTAGGCAGACTTTTCATTGATCAGTCAGGTAAGCTACTAATAGTGGAACAGGAGATTATACTATGTAGTTCAGAAAAAGTTAGCATTTAAGCAACACCTACAGTTTTCGACTTTCTTTTCTTCTCTATGCAGAGAAGTTATTAGACCCCCCCCATAAATAATATTTTTACACCCATTATTTTATTAACCATTCAACCCAAGCAGATCTTTAATTATTTTAGATTTACTATATTTTCTTTCCCACTTAAGTATATGGGGGACATTTATTATTGCATTAAAATCACTTCTGGCATAAAACAGAGCCTCAAATTATGGTGTATGCCACATGAATGACGTCATTGTGACTTCTTAAATTTTCACCCCTGTTGTCATCATTTTTCTAAAATGTGAGTGGAGCTGTGCATTTACGATAGTTAACACTAAAACTTGTGTAAACTATAGTGTGGCCTAAGGCTGGCAACCATTTCATAATTTGGTTCACACTCAGCAAGCAATGAGCCAGAATTATTCAGAGGCAATTTCCATCAGCAAGCTTTTTATTAAAGATGACGTAAAGTACACTAGTGTTCATACATATCGCCCTATGTTCTGGTTTCAAGACACAATAAATAAACAAGTAATCACCAGCAGTTCTAGGAAAGGTTCTTAAGCTCTCCACTCCCTCTTGTGTCTATTCTTCCTCCTCTATAATTCACTTCTGTCATCCACAGTAATGACAAACTGTCCCAACATAATGAAGCCAACAAGACATCTCTGACCTGCTACTGAAAGATGTTCATTGCCATTTGGAGTAAGAAAAGAATCAGTTTAAAATAATAAAGAAAAAAAATATACACTAAAAATAGCCCAGATTCCCATAACTGACCTAACAAAATACATGTCATGCTGGAAGGGTAAATAATGAATTAAAAAGATTATGAACACAGAATTTTCGTAATATTCTCATAATGCATTACGTTAACAATCTGAAAAGATATAATACAAGTAATGAAAAATAAAAAAAAAATATTTTACTGAATTTGTGCATTTTACTGCAGGAAATATGACTAAGGAATTGCCTTTGCAGATCCATCTTATTCCTGGCTAAAACTAAATATATCTTTAGATAAATGCAAATGACCAGACATAGGTCTTTTTGCTAGTTTATGTCCATATGGCCAAACTCTGTAATATATTTATATTGAGCCAGCTAAATCACGTGGCTCAAACCACGGGCAGCAGGAATAAGAGAACGGTATTACAGTCATGTATATGTATGTGTTACTTTGAAAGGCTGTGGAGCCCTTAGAAAAATATCTGTCTAGCTATCTGTCTATCTATTTGTCTATCTACTCTATATCTTTTTGTGTTACTTTGTTTAGGTCAGCTATGAGATTTGTGCCGTTCTATAAATAAAAAAAAAAATGAGAGTGCAGAAGGGTTCTTTCTAGCTTTGTGCAAATATAGTTGAAATAAATATGTGGCAGCATAATAGTTTGCAATCTACTACAGTCAAAAATTTGGCCCTGAAGGTCAGATCTAAAGCCTGCTTTACACGAGATGACCGATCGTGCGATTTTTTTATCCGATGCGTCACACCCATGTCTTTTTTTTTTTTTTGATCGCACATAGGTTGTTGTCTATGCGTCACACGTTTTGTTTTGATCAACGACCCAATAGCGATCAGCGATGTATTGATTGTCCATGGCGGTCGTGCCAAAGTCTTCACACATGTTTTTTTTTAGTCAATCTGTCTTTCGTAGGGGCGTTTTTATGTAAAGTATACACCCCTCCGTGACGTCTATAATCTATCACGCCCAGAACCTTGTTTTCCAGCACACTCCTGTCTTTATTTTTTTGGCTGATTGGTTGGCTTTAATATAAATCGTATCTCGTGCGTCCGTCCTTGTTGTCTCGTTTTTCTCTTGTATCTGCGAACATTTTTTCCTGGCATCCTTCTCTTGGAGAATTTTGATTGTCTTGCATCAAAGGTTTGTTTTGTTTTGGGGTTTTTTGGTCGTTTTTTTTAATGTTATATTTTAATATTGTTCAAATAATATTTTGGTTAGGAAAAATGTTTTCCTTATTTTTGTAAATTTATTAAGCAAAGGTTTTTACCTTTATTTATTCAATTGTTATTGACATTTTATGTTGTTTTTAAAAAAAAAAAAAAAAAAAAAAAGGGGCTAAAATAAATCTTACCACAAATATGGTTGCAAAAGGACACAAGCAAAGGAATCCCGAAAAAAACAAAAACAAATAAGTAACACTGTACTTGCACTGCGCCAAGGCTACCCAGAATGGACGAAATTCAGAGCACTAGCTCCGGCTTTTATTTCATGATTAGCAAATCAAAATGCATCAGCGACAACCAATCACAACATATTAGGCGTGTCTATTTAATATAGCAACTACGCCCTGGACACTGATGACGTTCCAAAAAATGACGAAGAAGGACAATGAAAGGGAGTCACACTTATCAATGTGTCGTTCTAAAAGCTAAAAATAAATGATATTATGGAAATAAACGACGAGTACATGATGGCCGATTTTATAACGATTATTGATCGTTTGGAATCGCACGGAGGTGACACATGCAAAGATGTTGTTACGAATAGAGGAAGTGCGTCACGAAAACCGTGACCCGAACGATGCATCGCACAATAGATTGACTCGTGTAAAGCAGCCTTAACAGACAGCTTTACTTCTTACTATAAAGCATGTCGTAGAGAAGATAAGCAATCATACATATCTATAAATACATTACTTGCCTGTTAATATATTTCAATAAGCAGAGAGCACAGTGGAAGCGAAAGTCGCACAGACTTCTGAAGAAGGTATAAATAGTCCAAAAATCATCCTGTTGTTATTCAACTTTATTTACACAAAACCAGAGATGGTCCTTTAATGTTTTATAAGTTTTATAATTGACTTGGGAAAACTTTTGCTCTGAATAGCTTTATGCAACTATAGACCAACTTAATAATGCTGAAAAAGTTAAATTTTGTTTACCAAACCGCCGAGAATAAAGAAGACCATGAAGAGTCGGCCAAGGGTGGTTTTTGCATAAACGTCTCCATATCCCACAGTAGACATGGTCACCATTAGCAGGTAAACACATTCCCAATATGAGATGCTCTGTGAGTTTCGAAAATCATCCCACGGGTCTCCAGAGTTTTCCACCTGTACAGAAAACGTGTATTAGTAATTCAACCTAAATCAATAAAAAATGTTAGTAGCAGAGGAACATGAGAAGAAAAATACAAGATATCCTAGAAAACAGTTAACCTTGGCAATAATTAGTAGACTGCATCCAATTTCTCAATTTTATTTGTGCAATCAAAGAGAAAGTCCAAGACGCAAAAGGAGCTTCTGATTAAGGCTATGTGCGCACTAGAAAAGTGATTTTTCTCAAGAAAATTTCTTGAGAAATTTCTGGGAGTTGAAGAATACCGCACCTGCGGTAAAAAAATGCACCAAAACCGCGGGGAAAACGCATGAGTTTTTTCTGCGGTTTTGCCACGGTTTTGCCGCGGTTTTTCCGCAGGTTGGTCCCTGCGGTTTTATATGCTGTAACTGCAATAAATAATATAGATAATAGATAGATAATCGATAGATAGACAGACAGATAATGGATAGAGGGAAAGATGGATAGATGGATAGATGGATAGATGAATAGATAGATAATAGATGAGAAAGACCTATATAATGTCCCACCTCCCTGCATATTCTAAGCTGGCACCCTTTAGTGACTTTCATGTGGCACTAAAGGGGGCTAAGCCTTGTATTTAGCCAAAAAATAAATAAATAATTTAAAAAAAAAACGACGTGAGATCCCCCATATCTTTTGTAGCCAGCTAGGGTAAAGCACACGGCTGCAGCCTGCAGACTACAGCTGACAGCTTTACCTTTGCTGGTAATCCAAAACAGAGGGCACCCCCCGCTGTTATTTTACATTAAATAAATAATTTAAAACAAAAAACGTGGGGTCCCGCCCAAATTGGATCACCAACCAAGGTAAAGCGGACAGCTGTGGTCTGGTATTCTCAGACTAGGGAGGTCCACTGTTATTGGACACTCCCCAGCCTAAAAATAGCAGGCCACAGCCACCCCATAAGTGGCGCATCTATTAGATGTGCCAATCCTGGTGCTTCACCACAACTCATCTCGTTGCCCTGGTGCGGTGGCAAACGGGGTAATATATGGGGTTGATGCCAGATGTGTAATGTCACCTGTCATCAGGCCCTGGGGTTAGTGATGTCAAGCATCTATCAGATACCCGACATCACCAACCCAGTCAGTAAGAAATAAAAAATAGACAACAAAAAAAGTTTTATTTGAAAAAACACTGCCCAAAACATTCCCTCTTTCACCAATTTATTGAAAAGAACAATCAATTCCAGGTCCAGCGTAATCCAATAAGGGGGTCCAGGATGATCCGTACCATAGTCACTGTCCCAGTCAATGAAGAACAGAATATTCCCCATTGGCTGGGAGAGTAATGCAGTGACCTGAGATAACATCAATAGGTCAGCCCAGGTCACTGCAGGGGATGACAAGCACTGACTTCAGGAGGTTAGCTGAGATCATTACCTGCAGTGAAGATCTCCTGCACTACTGATGTCAGCGCTGTCACTGCCTTCTATGCCCGCCGCGTGTTCTCTGCAGTATCGCGAGAGCCTGTGACGTCACCGCTAGTGACAGTCTCGGGCCGCCCATGAGATGGGCATAGAAGGCAGTGACAGCACTGACGTCAGGCGTACAGGAGATCGTCACAGCAGGTAATGATCTCATCTAACCTCCTGAAGTCAGCGCTCGTCATCCCCGCGGCTGCCAGCACTGCAGTGTGAGAAGCTTCTGATACTGCAGGGCAGGCAGATACTGACACACTGCAGTGCCAGCAGCCGCGGGGTTGGAGCAGGACACAGACTGCACGAGCACCCGACGGCGGTCACACGGAAGTGCTTCTGTGCGGTGTCCAGGGAGTGCGATATGTGTGTGTTTACTCTCTGCTTAGCTTCCTCTTCCTGTCATAATGACATCACTTCCCTGCAAAACGCAGGGTAGTGATGAACATCACCACAGGTAAACCGCGGCTATACCGAGGGAATACTGCACATCGTTTGCTACTTGTGGTATACCCGCGGTATTTCCCGATTACATTACAGTGAATGGAGTGAAATACCGCAGGTACCTGCGGAAAAGAAGTGACATGCACATTTTGTCAAGAAATTTTCTCAAGAAATTCTGCAGAAAGAATTTTCTTGAGAAAAAAACGCAGTGTGCGCACAGCTATTTTTTTTCCCATAGGTTTTGTTGGGAAATTTCTGCAGAAAGATTACAAACATTTCTCAAGAAATTTCTGCAGCAAAACCGCGGGTAAAACCGCGGGTAAAAACGCAGTGTGCGCACAGGGCCTTAAGTAGTCTTTATCCCATAACAGAACTTGTTACAGGAGGATGAGTAATACCATGGCATAAAAGTTATTGAACTATTTTATCAACCACTAAGGTTGGTACAACTCAGGACCATTATGAGGGTATGGTGTTTTACATTATATCAATGTATTTTTGTTTATCCTTTAAGGATGAAAACAGTGTATGAGGTCATAAAAGGTTAAGCCAATGTAATATTAATAAAACAAACTTACTAAATGAATGAAGCCTGCAGCCGTCAGCCATGTACTGATAAAAATTGAGCAAAGGTTTACCAGCTTGATGGAATTACTGTAAAAGAACAAAACAAGAACAGATGTGTCAAAAGCATGAAAATATTTAAATATTGTCTATATAGTTCATAATGTACAATACAACATTTGTGAAATGTATCTTAATTACCATTTCTTGTCAAACTATTTCTGAAGCTGTGTGCCACATGTGTGATTGACACTACCACCTTAATACAAAATCCTATGGAGTATATAAAAATTGAAATCATAGACAAGATGCCTAAATCTGTGGCTCAGTGTGGTACAATAGATCAGCATTCATGTCTATGGTTACTCTTACGTACACTGTGTGCAGAATTATTAGGCAAATGAGTATTTTGATAACATGATACTTTTTATACATGTTGTCCTACTCCAAGCTGTATAGGCTTGAGAGCCAACTACCCGTTAAGTATATCAGGTGATGTGCATCTCTATAATGAGGAGGGGTGTGGTGTAATGACATCAAAACCCTATATAAGGTGTGCTTAATTATTAGGCAACTTCCTTTCCTCTGGCAAAATGGGTCAGAAGAGAGATTTGAAGGGTTCTGAAAAGTCCAAAATTGTGAGATGTCTCGCAGAGGGATGCAGCAGTCTTGAAATTGCCAAACTTTTGAAGCGTGATCACCAAACAATCAAGCATTTCATGGCAAATAGCCAACAGGGTCGCAAGAAGCGTGTTGGGCATAAAAGGCGCAACATAACTGCCCATGAATTGAGGAAAATCAAGAGTGAAGCTGCCAAGATGCCATTTGCCACCAGTTTGGCCATATTTTAGAGCTGCAACATTACTGGAGTATTAAAAAGCACAAGGTGTGCCATACTCAGGGACATGGCCAAGGTAAGGAAGGCTGAAAAACGACCACCTTTGAGCAAGAAACATAAGATAAAACATCAAGACTGGGCCAAGAAATATCTTAAGACTTAAGTTTAATGGACTGATGAAAAGAGAGTGACTCTGGATGGGCCAGATGGATGGGCCAGAGGCTGGATCAGTAAAGGGCAGAGAGCTCCACTCTGACTCAGACGCCAGCAAGGTGGAGGTGGGGTACTGGTATGGGCTGGTATCATCAAAGATGAACTTGTGGGACTTTTTCAGGTTGAGGCTGAAATGAAGCTCAACTCCCAGACCTACTGCCAGTTTCTGAAAGACAACTTCTTCAAGCAGTGGTACAGGAAGAAGTTGGTATCGCTCAAGAAATGCATCATTTTCATGCAAGACAATACTCCATCACATGCATCCAACTCCACAGCGTGGCTGGCCAGTAAAGGTCTAGAAGATGACAAAATAATGACATGGCCCCCTTGTTCACCCGATCTGAACTCCAAAGAGAACCTGTGGTCCCTCATAAAATGTGAGATCTAAAGGGAGGGAAAACAGTACACCTCTCGGAAGTGTCTGGGAGGCTGTGGTGGCTGCTGTATGCAATGCTGATCATAAACAGATCAAGCAATGGACAGAATCTATGGATGGTAGGCTGTTGAGTGTCATCATAAAGAAAGGTGGCTATATTGGTCACTAAATTTTTTTTGTTTGATTTTTGCAGGTCAGAAATGTTTATTTCTACATTTTGTGCAGTTATATTGGTTTACCTGGTGAAAATAAACAAGTGAGATGGAAATATATTTGGTTTTTAAGTTGCCTAATAGTTCTGCACAGTAATAGTTACCTGCAAAAACAGATATCCTCCTAAGATCGCCAAATCTAAAAAAAACCCACTACAACTTCCAAAAATATTAAGCTTTGATATTCATGAGTCTTTTGGGTTGATTAAGAACATAGTTGTTGATCAATAATAAAAAAAATCCTCTAAAATACAACTTGCCTAATAATTCTGCACATGGTGTATAACTAAGAGCTTGTATGGAGCTGTTAAATGACAATTTGCGGCTTCAGAGAGGAAGGTAGAGCAAAGTCTACATAAGATGTAAGAATTCTAATGCAAATATGAATACCTTTTAAGGGAACCAGTCAGTTGCAATATACACCCAGAAACATGAGCAGTTTTGGGTGCATATTGCTAATCCCTGCCCACTGTCCCAGCCTATATTAGAATACATAAAGAGATCTTTAGAAAAAGTATTTCTAAAGAACCTTTATGATATGCTAATGAGGCCAGGAACTGGTCGTAAGGGCACAGGGGGTGCTAACGTGCTATACAATCCCCATTGCCCAGCGTTATCAGTGATGATGCAAGTACCTGTGTCCATTGTCACCACATCAAAACGCCAGGTTTAGGCTTTATGCACATGATCAGAATTCCAGCCACTTCCAGTCATGCACACTACACATCTCGAAAGCCGGGACGCATACACCCGCTTTCATAGTGCGCATTACCGGAAGTACTGGGACTTCTGATCATGCTCACTGACCCTAAACCCGGCGTACTGAAGCTGTGACAACGGACACAGGTACGCATATCACCGCTGATGATGCTGGGCAATGGGCATTGAATAGTATATTAGCACCTCCGTATGGGTGTGCTAACATGCTAGAAAGGCGGACTAGTCGGGGGAACAAATGATCTTGCAACTAGTCCCTGCGCTCATTAGCATATCATAAAGGATCCTTAGAAAAAAAAAATTCTAAAGATCTCTTTATCTATTCTACTAAAAGCTGGGACGATTAGGCAGGGATTAGCAATATGCACCCAGGACTGCTCGTGGTTCTAGGTGCATATTGTACCTGACAGGTTCCCTTTAAATTCTAAATCTTTATTTTACAAGGTGTATTTTTGCAACCTCTATATTTTTATTTTGAGATTAGTATAAAAATAGTGTGCTTTAAGCTGCAGCCAACATCTGGGGAAAATCCGGATTCATAGCTTCACACTAAGCCTGCTGTGTTGCAGTAAACACCCAAGCAATGCCAGCCCAGAGGGCAAGAGATAAGCAAGCAGCTGTATGCCCTATTATTCAGCATCAGGACTATGTACTTTAAAAAGTAACTAATATCTTATAGGAATTTCTGGATAAAGAAAGTATTAAGATAATGGAAAAGTACAGCCATACAAGAGCAACTGGTGACATCATCTACCTGCCTAAGAATCCCAATACTATTCCGAGATCAAACAGATGTAATGATTCAATACAGCATGTCCTCATTCTCGCATGCACTTAGGACAAACACAAATAGCAGCACCACCTTGTAGGACAGACGACCTTTACTTTTGCCCAAAATTTCTTGTGCTAAAGGGAATGTTTGTTCACTTACTTTACTTCCTCTTGAACAATGAAATAGATTTGAAAATACAAAGATATAATATTGATCCTAAGTCTTTCAGCTGTTTGGTCATAACAGCATAGTAAAACCCAAGGTATACATTATTTCATAATTCAGAGCAATTTGGACCTTGACATTTCTTCATTCAGTTGATTTTTGCAATAATGTGCTTATAAAAGTAATTCAAGCATGTGGATATGTAATAAAGTGAAACTTCCATACAATAAATGTAAGTGTCCCTGTTTGAGCTCCCAAAGGTGGGAGATCTGCTGTAATACTGAGCTCACGAAATGACTTTTTTGCATTTAGGGATCTAAAAATGCATCTCTCAGGAAGGCAATGGGAGAGTGACAAGAAGTGGATGAACGCTGAATCTGGGCTTGTTACCATGTGGCCAAGAGAAGGCCCCAGTTTTGGAGAGAATTATACAGACTGTAAAACAAGCTAACGCTGTAAAGTTTAGGCCGGGGCCACACGGGGACTAATGTGATCCTCGCATGACACTCGGCTCACGCTGGCAGCACAGCGGAAGCTGAGTGTCATGCGAGTGTCACTGAGACTGAGGTCTGATCATGCGCTGTGATGATCGCTGCGGGGACGGGCCCCATCTGAGGAGGGGTGAGCCAGCACTGAGGAGGGGTGGGACGGTACGGAGGAGGAGAGGGAGGGATTTATCTGTCTCTCCTCCGTAGCCGGCTATTGCCATTCTCGCCCTGCACTCGCGGTACACTGGTGTACTGCGAGTGCAGTGCGATCTTTCTCTCGCCCCATAGACATGAATGGGTGAGAGAGAGTCTCGCACTACAATTGCAGCATAATGCAATTGTTTTCTCGGTTTGATTGGGTACTGACACATAGGCTAATATTGGTCCGAGTGGAATGCAATAATTTTATCGCATTCCACTCGGTCCGATTTTCATGCCGTGTGTCTTAGGCCTTAAGCCAACTCTTTCATTTTCTTGTGCAGAAAAAAACACAGCAAAACATTACATGTGAACATGCCCTATGAAGTCTCGCAATCTTTTGTGGTAGGCTGCATACCCACAATCACATACATCCACCTAGCTGGAGATCCACAATACAACACAGTCTCTATTAACAGTATGAACATAGAAATGTTCATACTGTTAATAGAGACTGTGTTGTATTGTGGATCTCCAGCTAGGTGGATGTATGTGATTGTGGGTATGCAGCCTACCACAAAAGATTGCGAGACTTCATAGGGCATGTTCACATGTAATGTTTTGCTGTGTTTTTTTCTGCACAAAAACCAAGGGTTGGCAGAAATAAAAACATGCTGCATAAAATACTTTTTTGCTTTGTTTTTGGTGCATTTTTACTTGCATTTAGTTTTACTAAATGGATAAAAAAAACACTGCAAAAATGCTAAAGAATTGACATACTGCAGATTTTCAAAAACGCTACAGTTCTCAAATTGAGTCAGGAAAAAAAACAGCTGCGGGTGCATGAGATTTCTGAAATATCATTGCTTTTGCCTGTACTGTAAATAGTTTTGCATCAAAAAAGCTGAAAAAATGTCATGTGCAAGCAAACATCCATATATAACACTGATAGAGCCTAAATGTTTCTGACCTTTATTATCATCTGACACTAAATATATGTGGCCCGTCCTCTCACTGCTGCTCAAATGTTAAGTGTTCTGACTTTAGTCAAAAATGTATAATAGATTCTGGTAATTATCCCTATCATCATAATTCAGGAGGTGCTTACTAATGAAACATCTTCTATGCTATGAGCCTGATACACAGCATTATATAATAGCTAGTGAAGCACTATTATTTTATCTTTGAGAAGAAACAGAAAAATAATTTGAATTAAAAGATCTTAAAGTTGCCGACATACTGTACAGTCTTAAGTCCATTATAGAAAGGAATCCTACTTTCTTTACACTCGGGTTTCATCTAGTAACTATAACACCAAAATAAATTGCTTGTATCCTACAATAACACATTCTGTGTCTGACTACTCCGCCAGCAAAGAAATAATCTCTTTTTTGCTAAGATAGGATAACAGCTGAAGTCTTTCTAATTGAGTTTTGAGTCCGTGCAGGGGTTAAGCTCCTGGAAGCTTTTTCCCTGTGTTATGAATGGCCAGAGGTTGATTTCATGAATGAGATTTCAGTATAATCCTAATGCTTCAGTTATTACCCACCCACTGCCATCTGTTACCCTCGTCACATGCAAAGTTCAACACAATGACAAAGTGACACTCATGCAGATACATGAACACACATTCAGCAATGATAATGCATATATGCTGTATAATTTAGTCACGCAGCACAATCAATGATTTAACAATTGTATAGCATTGTATATTGTACTGTAATTGTATAAAAAGATTCATATTATGTTCATCCAAAGCTATTGTTCAAAGGCATATGACATCTGTTTCAGACAAATTTCACTGAGAAAAATACTTAAAAGAATGAATTTACATCCATTTCTATTTAAAAATGACATGCTGTGCACACATCAGGGTTTTGAACATCCTTTAACTGCTTCAGGTTTCTAAAAGTGGGATTAAAAGAAGTGACCTGACCGTACCTCTGGTGTCTTCTGCTCAGAAGACGTTCTGTACTTTACAATACAAATCAGTGGAAAAGCTCAAAAGACGCCACACTGTCTTTTGGAATGTTTTGCCATTGGTATCACTTAAAAAACGCCTACCAGTTTCTTCATTACTCAATGGAGTGAATAAAACAACCTGTCATGAGCGCACAGTTAGTACCGTAGTTTTCGTATTATAAGACGCACTTTTCCTCCCAAAACTTTGGGAGGAAAATGAGGGGTGCATCTTAAAATCCAAATATAGCTTACCAGGGGGGTTGTGCAGAGAGGTCAAAGGAGGCAGGGAGATGCTCCGAGCAGTGCACTGTGCTGACGGCGCTGCTGGTCTGTGCGACGCTCTGTTCTGTTTGGAGCCGCTCCGTTCTGCTCTGTGCACGGCTGCTCCGTCCTGCTCGGCTGCTCTGTGCACGGCTGCTCCGTCCTGCTCGGCTGCTCTGTGCACGGTTGCTCCGTCCTGCTCGGTTGTTCTGTGCACGGCTGCTCCGTCCTGCTCGTCTGCTCTGTGCACGGCTGCTCCGTCCTGCTCAGCTCTTCTGTGCATGGCTGATCCGTCCTGCTCGGCTGCTCTGTGCACGGCTGCTCTGTCCTGCTCAGCTGCTCTGTGCATGGCTGCTCCATCCTGCTCGGCTGCTTTGTGCACGGCTGCTCCGTCCTGCTCAGCTGCTCTGTGCACGGCTGCTCCGTTCTGCTCGGCGCTCGGCTGCTCCATTACCAGCCCTGCACAGAGCAGAGTGGTGTCGCAGGCCCCGCACAGAGCAGAGCGGTGTCGCCGGGCCCGCACAGAGCAGAACGACACAGGCACCGCACAGAGCAGAGTGACACCAGCCCCGCACAGAGCAGAGTGGTGTCTCCGGCACCGCACAGAGCAGAGCAACACCGACCCCCGCACAGAGCAGCACCCACAGGGAGTATCTGGGCCCCCTTTATACTATTTGCAGTACTCCAGTACCGCCCCTGCCTCCTGTGACTCCCGCCCTTCTGCAGGCCCCCCTCCCTGGTAAGACACCACCAGATTATAAACGGACCCCATATTTTTTTTTTTACCTTTTTTTCCCTCCAAATTTGGGGTGCGTCTTATAATTCGGTGCGTCTTATAAAACGAAAAATACGGTAGTTACCTGGCAGCTCCAAAATGGCTACCACAAAATGGTTTGACACAAGCTATTACTTTCCTAAAACTCAGGAGTTGTCCTGATCTTCACCTGATAACCCTTGTAAAGTGATCTTGACTTAAACAGAGGTCCCTGGGTAAGGGCCACCAGCTACTGTTCGGTGGTGCAAGCTGGCAAGAAGGATACTCAGGAAGCCGGGTCACGTCCAGAAGGTCACATCAGGAACAGAATCAACAACAAGCAGGAAGTCAAATGTAAAGCCAAGGTCAATGAACATGAAAATCAGGTCAAAATACAGGAGCTCATGACAGAGGCACAAACCAGGATAGAATCTCCATTGACTGGCAACGGGAGCTGGCTCTCTAGGGTTTATAAACAACAGTCTGACCCCATGCTGACAACAGAAAGAAATCAAGACAAGATTAACTCCGTAACTTGCAGACTGGACAAAACCACAAGTCCCAGGACTAAAATACAGCTGTGATATCAAGCATCACCTGCCAAAACAGCATGGTGCTGCCTAGCGGCCAAAGCAGAAGCCGGCACAAATGTTACACAAACGGAAACCACTAGTAAAGTAGACACTACAAAATACCCTTGAGTACAAAATCATTGGAAAAATCCTCAATAAACCAACAAAAAAACAACAGAAAAGAAACAAGTTAGGACAAATTCCAGTGTCCTGAAACATCTCTTGCTTGAAATGTCTTAGGTTAAAAGATGTGTGTGTGTAAAAAAGTCTTAAACAGGTAATTTCTAGTTTACATATCGAAAGGAATTTCTAAAGAAAATATAACTGTCTGAAGGGTTAGGACCAACCTTTTGGTAAGAGAGGAAATGAAGACTCCACTCCATCTTCTTGCCCATTGGAGGGTAGAATAAATGGAAATTAAACTGTGCAATTTTCTCTTGAATTCCTTGGTGTTATTTTTTTTACTTCTAAATAGTTATACTCCTAAGCACTTCTGTACTTGCTTTGGGTAATCACATGGTCTCTCTCCTAATTCATTGCTCTTTATGACAGTATGTCATAGTTACTGTGAGATGCTGGCTGCGGACAAAAGACTACTGGACCACTGGAGGAAGAGCACAGTCCACGTCTCTAAGGGATGCAGAATTTTTCCAGCACGAAGCACTGGTTACGTCAGTCTCATTGCTGGTCTCATTGTTGTGTTTTATTAGATATTTCCTTGCTTGTCAGTTTAAGGTACACAGAAGGTCAGGCATAAGATTGCTTATTAGAATAAAACAATCATTCAATTACTCTTGTTAGTGTCTCATGGACCTCAATTAAGTAATTGTTCTCCCAGACACTAGTCCCAATATGTGGATGGGGATTGCAGTGGAGCCGTCACCACAGGGGGTCTCACATGCAGTCCCAAGTGAGGAGCTCGACCTCAGGAAAATAGCTCCACAAATGCACAGTTAGCTTTGAGGGTTTTTTCCCGGGGGCCCGGCTTGGGGTACTTAAGACACTGATGTGGGGATCGGGGGGGTTGTTGCTGGCTGGAACTGGATATACCGTATTTTTCGTTTTATAAGATGCACCAGAGTACAAGACACACTACAAATTTAGAGATAAAAAAAGGTAAAAAAAAAATGGCGTCTGTCTTATACTCTTCTGTTGTTTTACCGGAGGGGGGGCAGCAGCGGTGGTGGAGTGGAGTCACAGGAGGCAGGGGCGCTGCTGGTGGGATCTGTGCTGGCAGCAGTGGGTCCTGTGGCAGCCGGCCTCCCACATAGACACCCCCCCGCACTAATTCTCTACCTCCTGGTAAGCTATATTTGGATTTTAAGACACACCCCTTAGAACTTTTTTGGAGGAAAAGTGCGTCTTATAATCTGAAAAATATGGTATGTGCTGCGGTCGTGGTATCCGTCGTCTGTAGGAGCAGGGGCTGTGATCGCAGACTATACCGGTGGTAGATTAAAAAGCTGTGGGTCAACCAAAAGTTGGGAGACAGTGGGTATCACCTAGTACAGGGGCCATGGAGTTACCGATCCTGGTTTGGGATCTCTTGGACTGGGGCATCTAATTTTGGCCATCTACCTGGTGTTGCTGTAAGACTGTGGACGGAAGAAATAAAATAATTGCATTGTTAAGCTGACTAGGTAATTAATACAATGCACAACCTCATATCTTCACAGTTACTATAAGGAAACTCTTTCAGTTTATAAAGGATGATCCTCTTGGGATCTTTATTTCTTCTCCTGGAGATTGGTTATAGAATGTTTCTCCTTTTGGTGGACCAGTCCTATCCTGCATTACACAGCAGAACCAGTGATTTGTATACGCACTGTGAAACGGATAACTTCCCTTATTTTGTGATAAAACATTAAAGTCCACCATAAATGTGAGATATGTCACACGACGTTGCTTGATTCATTTGTTTGGCCAAAAGCCAGCTCAACTGGCATACACATACACAGGAGCAATCATTTGTCTGAGCACTCATGTGTTGTCTATGAGAGAGCTGTTGTCTTCTGTATCTCAGGAAGAACAAAGGGATGGGCAGTCAAAAATCAAACATGATAGATTCCTAATTCTTCCAACAATCAATTATCCTGGGACCCATAATCATTACAGAATCAGAGAGCATTGCTCTAATGTTTATGGGGGCTTCATTGTCAGGTTGCACATATTTTACCACATCATTGGAAGTCCCAGTAGGGGGAGACTTTGTGATCAGTCATATTGTTGAAGGCCATATCTAACAACTAGGGATTATCCAAACTAGTTAGCCAATTAAACAACATGATTAAAGGAAATCTGTCACCAGGCTTTTGCTACCTCATGTGAGAGCAGCTGGATGTAGGAAAAGAGACCCCGATTCCAACAATGTATCACTTAGTTTACTGGGTATATAAGTGTTCTTAAATGTAGTACGCAGCAAGCTGATAAAGCTAACACTGTCCACACCACAGCTATGTCTATAGACAGTGAGCTGCTTATCAGAGAAAGAGGCATGGTGATGCAACTTGGCATGAGGCAGCCAGTCACAGCAATGATAATGTATTAATGATAGAACCTTCATTATAAGTAAACAACAGCACACAGCTTAATAAATGGCACATTGCTGTAGTTTTTATTGATAGTATTTTGGGGTTAAGAGGTTAATACGAGATTTGGATGTTTGTTTATTCCATTTTTTAGTGAGGTAATGTAGCCAAAAAGCAACAGTTCAATTATGGATTATTTTTTTCCATTTTGGGTTCTGTATATGGTATAATTATTTGTATATTTTATTAATTTAAAAAAAACTAAACATTAAACCAAATATGTATTTTTTTTATTTTACTATATTACCAACTGTATAAAAGTGGGGTAATTTTAATTCTAATAATAGTTGTTTTCAGCACTTTTTATTTTTTTTTTTACAAGTTATTACTTGCTTTATCACCTGTACAAAACAACACAGTCTATTGCAGTCTATTAAATAATTTGTGGTTTCCTATGAGGTTGGGCTTCATAGACGTAGTAACATGGAAAACAAACAATCCTTCAGAATGTTTGTGCACCCCACAATCTTTTTGTGGGGGTGCTATAGAGGTCAGAAATGGCATGCCCCCATTCCAAAGACTCAGCAGCAACTAAAAGGTTAAACTACTGTAATGGAAGTTACAAGTGCATTGCAATAAATTAGAATATCCTCAAAAAGTTAATTTATTTCAGTAATTCAATACAAAAAAGTGAAACACATATGTTATATAAAGTCATTACAAACAGAGGGATCTATTTCAAGTGTTTATTTCTGTTAATCTTGATGATTATGGTTTACAGCCAATGAAAACCCAAAAGTCATTATCTCAGAAAATTAGAATAATTACCACAAAACACCCGCAAAGGCTTCCAAAGTGTTTAAAATAGTCCCTTAGTCTGGTTCAATAGGCTACGCAATTATGGGGAAGACTGCTGACTTGACAGATGTCCAGAAGGCAATCATTGACACACTCCATAAGGAGGGTAAGCCACAAAAGGCCATTGCTAAAGACGCTGGCTGTTCACAGAGTGCTGTATCCAAGCATATTAATGGAAAGTTGAGTGGAAGGAAAAAGTGTAGTAGAAAAAAGTGCACAAGCAACAAAGATAACCACAACCTTGATTGCATTGTTAAGAAAAGACTATTAAAAAATTCAGAGGCGATTCAGAAGGAGTGGACTGCTGCTGGAGTCAGTTCTTCAAGAACTTTCACACACAGACGTATCCAGGACATGGGCTACAGGTGTCTCATTCCTTGTGTCAAGCCACTCATGACCACTAGGCAACGTCTATCTGGGCCAAGGAGAAAAAGAACTGGACTAATGCTCAGTGGTCCAAGATGTTGTTTTCAGATGAAAGTAAATTTTGCATTTCATTTGGAAATCAAGGTCCTATAGTCTGGAGGAAGAGTAGAGAGGCCACAATCCAAGCTGCTTAAGGTCTAGTGTGAAGTTTCCACAATCAGTGATGGTTTTGGGACCATGTCATCTGCTGGTGTAGGTCCACTGTGTTTTATCAAGACAAAAGTCATCACAGCCGTTTACCAGGAAAGTTTAGAGCACTTCATGCTTCCCTTTGCCGATAAGATTTTTGGAGATGGAAATGTCATGTTCTAGCAGGACGTGGCACCTGTCCACACTGCTAAAAGTACCAATGCCTAGTTTAATAACCACAGTATCACCGTGCCTGATTGGCCAGCAAACTCGCCTGACCTATTGTCAAGAGGAAGATGAGAGACACTAGACCCAACAATGCAGACGAGCTGAAGGCTGCTATCAAAGCAACCTGGGCTTCCATAATACCTCAGCAGTGCCACAAGCTGATCACCGCCATGCCACGCCGCATTGATGCAGTAATTCATGCAAAAGGAGCCCCGACCAAGTATTGAGTCTATTTACGGTACATACTTTTCAGTAAGCCAACATTTCTGAGTTTAAAATCATTTTTTCAGTTGGTCTTATATAATATTTCTAATTTTCTGAGATAATGACTTTTGGGTTTTCATTGACTATAAGACATAATCATCAACATTAACAGAAATAAACACTTGAAATAGATCACTCTGTTTGTAATGACTCTATATAATATACGTGTTTCCCTTTTTGTATTGAATTACTGAAATAATTAACTTTTTGAGGATATTTTAATTTATTGAGAAGCACTTCTAACTTTCATCGAGCAGTTAATCTTGAGAGCCAGCTACATAACACAGTAAGTATCCAAGCTGTATGGAGCAAGTTCAGCTCATGATCCTGCTCTATACAGTGATGGTGCACTTACAGCAGCACTCCAGGATTTTTTTTTCAGCGCTGGACTCCTGCTTAAAATCTAAGGTCCCTGACCCTAGTTTTATAGTCCCCTGCCGTAGTCTTTCCCTTTTAACAATGCCGCTCGTTCTGCGGCGCCAACTTGTGACTGCAACCTGTTACTATTGGACGTCCAAGGTAACGGTTAAAAGTTCTCAATGTAAGTCTATGAACGCCAGAAGTAGTGTGTCATAGGCGTGCATTGAAAGTGATCTCCAACTTGTGCCATGAAACATTGGTAAGATCCAGCAGGTCAAAAACTGCTGGAGACTGATAGAAACAGTGGGATGACAGCTGCAGGTAAGTATGAGACGAAGTGCATGGAACTTAGATTAGAGGCACCACTCCAGATGCTGGAGTTGAAATTTAAGCCTGCATGCCCATGATCAGTGTTTGCAGCGTTTTGGACGCTGCATGCTTCAGCTGTGTCCAAAATGCAGCATTGTACAGTACCGTCATAGTGGACGAGATTTCTAGAAATCCCGTGCCCACTGTGCTTTTTGTTTCCGCAGCAAACACTGACCTGTGGTGCGTCTTTCCAGACCGCAGCATGTAAATTGTTTGCTGCAGAATCGCATGCATCCTCTGTAGGGAGAACACAAGCGAGAGACCGCAGCGCACTGAACCCTGATCATGGGTACAAGCATCTGCGGTCTCCTGCGTTCTCCTGCAGAGGAGATGCACTGCTGCGCAGGTCAGGACCCGCTGCATCCAAGACGCAATGAGTCCTGATCATGGGCAGACCTTAATCCCATAGAAAACTTAGGGAGGGAGCTGAAGATCTGAGTTGTCCAGTGACAGCCTCGAAATCTTAATGATTAAGAGATGATCTGCAAAGAAGAGTGGACCAAAATTCCTCCTGACATGTGCGCAAACCTCATCATCAACTACAAAAAACGTCTGACTGCTGTACTTGCCAAGGGTTTTGCCACCAAGTATTAAGTCTTGTTTGCCAGAGGGATCAAATACTTATTTCTCTCTGGAAAATGCAAATAAAATTATATAACTTACACAATATTTTATTTTGAATATTCTATCTCTCACTGTTAAAATTAACCTACCCTTAAAATTATAGACTGTTCATGTCTTTGTCAGTGGGCAAACTTACAAAATCAGCAAGAGATGAAATAATTATTTCTTTGACTGTATACAACTTGTGGACTCTTCTTAAACATGAGATTTACAGTGAAATAAAAGTCACCTCTGTAATCAATGTCTGAGGCTGTGGTTGGTAAGAACTAACAGACTCCATGGATGAAAGGCTTATATGACTGCTAGTGAAGGGAAGGTGACTATAATGGGCACTGATAATTTTGGAAATTTTAGAAATGTATTTTTGTATATTACGAGTTGTTTAGTTATTATTCTAAATATAACAGATGAAAGTAAGCAATTGAGATTTAGAATTTACAGTTTTCCTTTAGTTACATAATAATTCTGCACACTCAGTCACCCAATAATTCTGCACACATATATATTCTCCTATGAAAGACAAAAACACACTTTAACATTCTTAAAGAAGTTGTCCAGTTACCAAAACTGATTTTTTTTTCTTTCTGATAAATCTTGCTAATATGTGCCCCTCAACACATCTATTATGTTTTTTTCAGCAAAATTACCTTTTATTGTGCACTAGCAGCACATGCTCATTGCTGGCTCCAGCTCTGATGGGGTTAATCTCTCCTGACTTCCTGTGTTCAGTTCCTACAAGTCCCAGAATTCTTTGTGGCTCTAGGGCGGTGTCTAGCTTATCTAACACACCCACTGTGTGTAACACCCCCCTCAGCTCTCCACCCAAAGCCTCCTCCCTGCCTCTTCCCTGTGTGGATACACTGAGAGAAATCACACAGAGACAGCAGCAGCTCCCAGCTCTGCACACAACCAGGGGAAGAAAGTGTGTGTGAGTGTGAGTGTGTGTGTGTGAGTGTGTGTGTGTGAGTGTGAGTATGAGTGTGAGTGTGAGTGTGTGTACAGAAATTATGATTAGTAGCCGGCGCAACATGTGAAAAAAATAATTGGGGGAAAAAAAGTGACGGGTGATGAGATTGCTTTTTTCCCTCTTGCCTAGTTTGTGTGTCGTCCGTATCATCCACAAACCGCATATGACCGGATCCTGTGGATTAAATGTGCAGCGCATGCAACCATTATTTTACCAGATCCTTCTGCAGCGGGACACAGAATTTATCGGCCGGCACTGGAGTCAGCTGACTCCTGATCTCACAGCCCGCACACGCTGCAATGGCTGCAGGTGGGCTCATTCACATGACCGTTCCGTTTGTCCTGGTCAGTTCCTGTTTTTTTGCGGCCCCACAGACAGGACCATGTTTTCAATGTCTTTTGTGTAGGATCGGATGGTACACGGTAGCACTTCCATGTGCATCCGATCCTACAAAAAAACCCACATCGGATGCCGTATGTCCGCTCCGTTATTATGGAACATGTCCTATTCTGTTCCGTAATAACAAACCGTGACTCAATACAAGTCAATGGGTCCGCAAAATTCCCGGAAGCAACACGGAAGCACTTCCATGTGACTTCCGTTGGGTGCCCGTGCAGTCAGTGTCCCGCTCCAGCCCCAGCCCCGCGGCTGCCCACTCAGCAGTGTCAGCAGCGGCCCGCACTGCAGTGTCAGCAGCCGCGGGGATGACAAGCACTACAGTCAGGAAGTTAGTAAGTTAATTACATACGGTGATGAAGTCCTGCCCTCCTGACGTCAGCGGTCGTCACTGCCTTCCATTCCCCACCGCTTGTCACATCACCTCTCGCTGTCGACCCGAGGCTGTGACTAGTGGTGATGTCACGGGCCGCTCGCGATACTTTGTTTGTGAAGGCGGCGGTCATTGAACTCGGTGACAGCGCTGCTGTCAGGAGTTCAGCGATCATCGCAGGTAATATACCTCGCTAACCTCCTGATAGCAGCACTCGTCATGCCCTGCAGTGACCTGGGCTGACCTATTGATGTTAGCTCAGGTCACTGCACGGCTCTCCCAGCAAATAGGGAACATTCTGTTCTTCATTGACTGGGACATTGACTATGGTATGGATCATCGTGGGACCCCCTTGTATTACACCAGACCTGAATTTGTTTTTCTTTCTAATAAATTGGTGAAAGAGGGAATGTGTTGTCGAGTGTTTTTTGCAATAAAAATGTGTTTGTTGTCTATTTTTTTTTTTTTATTACTGCCTGGGTTGGTGATGTCAGGTATCTGATACACGCCTGACATTACTAACTCCAGGGCTTGATGCCAGGTGACATTACACATCTGGTATTAACCCCATATATTACCCCATTTGCCACCGCACCAGGGCAACAGGATGAGCTTGCTATAAGCACCAGGACTGGCACATATAATGGATGCGCTACTTCTGGGGCGGCTGCAGCCTGCTATTTTTAGGCTGGGGAGTGTCCAATAACAGTGAACCTCCCTAGTCTGAGAATACCAGACCACAGCTGTCCGCTTTACCTTGGCTGGTGATCCAATTTCGAGGGACCCCGTGTTTTTTGTTTTAAATTATTTAGTTAATTTAAAATAACAGTGTGGGGGGGGCCTCTGTTTTGGATTTCCATCCAAGGTGAAGCTGCCAGCTGTGGTTTGCAGGCTGCAGCCGTTTGCTTTACCCTAGCTGGCTACAAAAGATAGGGGGACCGCATGTCATTTTTTTTTATTTATTTATTTTTTGGCTAAATACAAGACTAAGCACCTTAGTGCCGCATGACAGTCACAAAAGGGTGCCAGCTTAGAATATGCAGGGGGGTAGGACATTATATATGTCTTTCTTATCTATCTATCTATCTATCTATCCAGCCCTCTATTCATTCATTCATTCATTCATTCATCCCTCTATCCCTCTGTCTCTATATCTATCTATCCATCTCTATATCTACTCATCTATTTATCTTTCTTGCTGCTTCCGTTTTTTGCGGTCCGCAAAAAAAACTGGAAGGCACGCAGATGTCACACGGATGCCACTAGGATGCATCCGTGAAAAAAAAGACCGTTTTTTTGTGGCCCGCAAAAATGGAACGGTCATGTGAATGTAGCCTTAACAGCAGTCGCTGCCTACTGCTGATCACATGTGACCGTGTGCGGGCTGTGTGTGCAGGCTGTGTGTACAGGAGTTCAGCTGAGTTCAGATCAGCTGACTCAAGTGTCGGCCGATCAGGCTGGGGCCACACGGGGATTACTGCGATCCCCTCGCATTACACTCGGCTCATGCTCAGTACAGTAGAGCTGAGCGTCATGCGTGTGTCCCTGCGACTGAGGTCTGACTGTGCAAGCAGACCTCAGCTGCGGGGGGCGGTCCGCCACTCGAGGGGTGGGCCAGCACTGAGGAGGGGTGGGAGGGATTTCTCTCCCTCTCTCCTTCGTAGTCCACCGATGTACCGCAAATGCAGTGCGATTTTTCTCTCACCACATACACTTGAATGGGTAAAAGAGAGAGTCTTGCATTACAGTTGTAGCATGCTGTGATTGTTTTCTCGGTTCAATTAGGGCGGAGAAAATAATCGCTCATGTGCGCTGACACACAGGCTAATATTGGTCCGAGTGGAATGCGATGTTTTATCGCACTCCACTCGCACTGTGTTTCTCGCCATGTGGCTTAGACCTTACTTGTTCTATGTCCCCCTACATCCATCGCAGCGTGTGCAGGCTGGAGTTCAGCTGAGTTCAGATCAGCTGACTCCAGTGCTGGACTGAACTCCGCTGACCTCACAGCCCGTACACGCTGCAATGGATGCAGGGGGACACAGAAAAAGTAATTGGCCGACACTTGAGTCATCTGATTACTTGGGATGAATTGAGCAGTAAAATGCTCTGGTGCTCGATGGGCGAAGCCCATGTCAATTGTTTTTTTAAAAATTCATTAAAAATAAAAAAAAACAAAAAATCACATTGTTTGTGGGCTCCCGCTGCATTTTCTATTGCTAAGGGTAACCCAAGCAGCTACTGGCTGCTAGCCCCCGCTGCTTGGTGTTACTTTCACTGGCAATAGAAATCCAGGGAAGCATTTTCTTTTTTTTATTATAAAGGTTTTTGCCTGAAAACTTTTTTAAAAAAATGACGTGGGCTTTGCCATATTTTTGTATGCTAGCCAGGTACAGCAGGCAGCTACGGGCTGCCCCCAACCCCTAGCTGCCTAATTGTACCCAGCTGGGAACCAAAAATATAGAGAAGCCCTTTTTTTTTTATTTCATGAATTTCATGAAATAATTAAAAAAAAAAAAAAAAAAAAAAAGACGTGGGCTTCGCCGAATTTTTGAGTCCAGCCAGGTACAACTAGGCAGCTGGGGATTGGAATCCGCAGTGCAGGGTGCCCAAGCTTTCTGGGCACCCCCTCTGCGAATTGCAGTCCGCAGCCACCCCAGAAAATGGCGCTTTCATAGAAGCGCCATCTTATGGCGCTGTATCCAACTCTTCCAGCTGCCCTGGTGACTGGTGGCTCGCTGGGTAATAATGGTGTTAGGGCTAGCTGTAAATTATAAGCTGGCCCTAAGCCCAAAATTCATGGGGTCACGCCAATATTAGACATGGCCACCATGAATTTCTAGTAAAGATTAAAAAAACACAACACACAGAAAAATATTTTTATTAGAAATAAAACACAACACAATTAGTGACTCCATCTTTATTTAAATAAAGAACCCCCCTCCGCAGTAATCCTGGGTCAAGGGTCCCGCGCCGTCCAATCTGGATCCAATATCATCTGATCGGTTTGCTGGAAGGCAAAGCGATCAGATGATGTCAGGTTAAAGGACATGAATCACACAACACAGCAGCTGATTGTATAAAAGCTGGTTATACAATCAGCTGATGCATCAGTGAAAAAAAAAAAAATACTGACTTATGTGCTGATTACCGACAGCTCCTGGAGCGATCGGACGGGAGTCTGATCCCGTCAGATCGCTGCCGGTAATCAGCTGATGAAGTCTCCTGACGGCATCAGCTGATAGCCAGCCGGGCGCTAAAAAGATGGCATCACCGCGAGACTACGATCAGCTGATGCATCAGGTGACCGCATCAGGTGATCAGCGCCAGGTCCTGCAGGCATCGGACATGCCCGGAGAGTCTGCACACAGCCGGAGCGGCGGTCCTGGGAGAGGAGCTGGTAGCGGACATGGTACCGGGAGTCTGCAGACAGGTATGACATTTTTTTTCTATTGTTCACTTTTGATTTAGCAGCTACCTCCATCTCCCGCCCGTACATTGCGCCGCACGGGAGCTGACATGGCACCGGACGGGAGATGGAAGCGGTGGTGACGGTACCGGGAGGATTCACGCTTCTGTGTTTAATGACAGAAGGAATCCTCTTCCTGTACACGTCACTTTACTACCCACCCCTTGCGTTTATAGCTGCGTTTTTAGTCATAGAAACGCACTAAAACGCAGCTATATTTGCAAATTGTGTTTTTCATTGCGTTTTTGAACATCTCATTCAACTCAATGGGTGTAAAACGCAGTGAAAAAACACAAAAATAATTGACATGCTGCGTTTTTGTGGGCACCACAAAAACGCAGCTGAAAAAAATGCTGTGTACAGACAGCAAAAATGAAAACTCATAGACTTTGCTGGGGAAGCAAAGTCATGCAGTTTTCTGAGCAAAAACGCAGTGAAAAACGCACTGTGTGAACTTACCCTTAGTTGGTGACATGCAGCACCGCAGGTGACAGAGCAGAGCAAGTTGGTGACATGCTCTGCTCTGACACATAGTGTGCTGCATGTCACTAACTGTATCCACTCTGGGACTTGTTGTGCAGGTGACTGGATGATACATGTCACTAACTTGCTCCACTCTGTGACTTCTGCTGCATTGTACCAACTGTTTACACTCTCACCTGAACAAGTCTCAGAGTGGGGCAGTTAGTGACATGTAGCATCCGGTCACCTGCACAACAAGTCCCAGAGTGGAGACAGATAGTGACATATAGCACACTATATGTCAGAGCAGAGCATGTCACTGTCTCCACTCTGGGACTTGTTGTGCAGGTGACCGGATGCTACATGTCACTAACTGCCCCACTCTGAGACTTGTTGTGCAGGTGAGAGTGTATACAGTTGTTACTATGCAGCAGAAGTCACAGAGTGGAGCAAGTTAGTGACATGTATCATCCAGTCACCTGCACAACAAGTCCCAGAGTGGAGACAGATAGTGACATATAGCACACTATGTGTCAGAGTAGAGCATGTCACTGTCTCCACTCTGGGACTTGTGCAGGTGACCGGATGCTACATGTCACTAACTGCCCCACTCTGAGACTTGTTCAGGTGAGAGTGTATACAGTTGTTACTATGCAGCAGAAGTCACAGAGTGGAGCAAGTTAGAGACATGTATCATCCAGTCACCTGCACAACAAGTCCCAGAGTGGAGACAGTTAGTGACATGTAGCATCCGGTCACCTGCACAAGTCCCAGAGTGGAGACAGTTAGTGACATGTAGCATCCGGTCACCTGCACAACAAGTCCCAGAGTGGAGACAGTGTCATGCTCTGCTCTGACACTTAGTGTGCTATATGTCACTATCTGTCTCCACTTGGGACTTGTTGTGCAGGTGACAGAGTGGAGCAGATTGGTTCCATGCAGCGTCCGGTCACTTGTGCTGCTGGTAGGAGCACATGATCACACTGCCGACACCGCCCGCTCTCCTGACAGCTGAGCACAGCGGGCGGGTGGACAGTGTGATCACATACTTGCGTGACAGGGGGGATTTCAGTGGATGAAACACCCCCCCTGTACTCCACACTGGAGCCCATACCTCCCACAGCTGACCGATGGTAAGCGGCGCGCTCTGCCTTCACCGCTCCATACTGGCATCCTCCGGATCCTCCCCTCGATGCTGGGCTGTGACGTGCGGTAGTCACCGCCCACAGCCCTGTCACTCAGTGTGAGTGGTGCCAGCCTCCTCTGACGTAAGGGGCAAGTTTGAGAGCCCGGAAATGCCGGGACGTCAGAGGATACTGGCGGCCACAGCTCCAGGGGGTCATGTGACAGGCACTGAGCGTGCAGGATAGCGCCGCTCAGTGCCAGAACTGGAAATACAAGCCAATGGAGAAGATGCATACAATGGTAAGTGACACTCATTGGGAAAATAAAAAAAATGGGTGAACCACCCCTTTAAATATTCCTGTTTCAGGTTTATTTACCTTTTGGATTTACTAGAGGTGTTGAATGATAAAATTATCAAAAATACAAATTGCAAACTAATTGTGAAAAGGTTATTTTGAAAGAAGGAAACTCATGATCTTAAGCCTGCTTTACACGGTACGACCGATTGTGCGATTTCACAATCGATCGTACCCGCCCCCGTCCTTTTTGCGTCACGGGCAAATCGCTGCCTGTGTCGCACAAAGTTAGTAACCCCCGTCACACATACTTACCTCTCGTGCGACCTCGCTGTGGGCGGCGAACGTCCACTTCCTGGAGTGGGAGGGACGTTCGGCGTCACAGCAACGTCACACGGCCGCCGGCCAATAGAAGTGGAGGGGCGGAGATGAGCGGGACGTAAACATCCCGCCCACCTCCTTCCTTCCACATAGAGCCGGCGGCGGCCGCGGGAGGCAGGTGAGCTGCTCATCGTTCCCGTGGTGTCACACGGAGCGGCGTGTGCTACCACGGAAACGATGGTCAACTAAATTAAACGATATTATGGAACCTAGCGAGCAGTACCCGACTCACGATTTGTGAGCGATACTGCGTCGCTAGGAGGTGTCACACAGGCCGGCATCGCCAGCGATGCCGGATGTGCGTCACAAAATCCGTGACCCCGACGATCTATCGCACGATAGATTGTCTGGTGTAAAGCAGCCTTTAGTGCCCATGATCTTTGAAGACAATAGCCACCACCTGGTTATATTAATGAGGTCCTAGAATTTAACTGTTGTTGGCTTGATATTTACATCATTAACTTAATTATGTTGCTGCATTCACAAATTGCAAAACAAATGTCACTTTTCACTCATATTCTAAAGGCATAGTAGAGTTTAGAACAATCTTGAGGGAACTAGATGTTGTATTGACCTGGAAAATAAGTGATACCTAATTTGTTTTCTCACCTTGTTTTTAAAATGTTTAAAAATTGCAAGATTTCGGAAAACTGGATGAGCCTCAGAGCTCGCAGAAATCTCAGGCCTGGAAGAGAGAATAAGTCATGGTTAATTATTTTGCATGAGCAAGTTAAGACATAAACCAAGAACCTTACATAGGTATAAAAAGATCATTGTGCGTGTGCCATAATAAATGATAAAGATTAATACCGCCACACGCTAAAATACTTTGCAGCCCAACCTATCCAAATCATACAAGTTTTTATCTCCATATACTGGCATAACAACATTACCAGTATTTACAGCGAGCTGCGATATGATAAAGTAATCAGCTCAAGAATCACCAGCCTTCAGAAAAAAATGTTTTCCTGGACACTAGAAATGTCTTGAGGTATAAAAAGGTGATCCCTTTACCAACTATTAAAATCAAGGGTCAGTTAGTGGTGCCTCTCTATATTTATAATTATCTAAACCTAGATGAAAAATGACTAATGTAAAGAGTAACATTTCAGTTGAATAGGTCTTAGAATTGCCATACTTGAGCTGATTTACTCCCCGTAGCACAGCAGATCAAGTATGTATCTTTAAATTAAGGTGTGAAAGTCACTTAGGTAATTTGAAAAATGAATTCCGCATTACTTCCACTTATTGGATCTCTAGATTAAAAGCTCTGGTTAGTGACAGCACAAGGACACATTTAATTAAAGGTCATAATAAAGCCTATTGTGTTTCTATCACTTAAGGTCCAGACCGCGGATTATCTTTAAGTAAAGAAGATCAGAAAAACAGAAGGTAATACATGAAAAATTAATACGAAGGAAAATAAAAATGGAGCAGAGTTCCTTAGTGAAAGCATCCGCTTCACTATCGGGCACCTTTTATGAACAGTATGCTGTAAATTGTGGACGACTCCGTGCCCGATCAGATCCTTGCTTATAATTACTCATTACTCTCCTACGTGATGATGGAGAAGCTTGTGCTTCAGATAGAAAAGTACAGTAAGATTGGGAGAGGTTTGAAGGCGTCAAATGTTTGCAATGCATCAAGATACACATTTTATAGTCATGAAAAATGCAGTTTTATAGGAGCAAGGGGTTTGAATATAAATTATATATTTGCCAAAATTAGGATCATATGAGGCACCATGAATCCATAAATCATTGCAGTAATGACAAAAAGATTTTATAGTTATGAGAGTAGTTTCTAAAACCACATGCACACATGTTGATCAGTATTTTACCTCAGTATTTGAAAGCCAAAACTAGGAGTGGGCAAAAATCCAGAAGTGGTGACGTATTTTTATTATAATAAAGGATGGAAGGATGGGTCACTAAAAGCTACAATCACATGTAGTCTGAAGTACGGCAGAAAATTTGAAAAAGCCTAATTTTTAGTTTAGGTCATGTGACCCTCTCCCCCTTGCATTTTGATTCATCCCCCAAATGAATAATTAATAAATGTATTACATGAGGGGACACGCAGTCATATCAGTGATCTTTGATCACACTTGTGTCCTGGGTTCCATTTATATCAGAGCAATTCCAATGAATTCTCATTTCATTTCCACCATTTTCAACCGATTTTCTTTCAGATATTCATTATTTTTTATGGCAAAAATAGAGTTTGCGATATCCTTACTAGACTGGAAATAGATTAAGATCAGCCAAAGATATATGCAATAGACACACAAATACTTCTTTCACATCATGTAAATATAAATAGATTAATAGCACCATAATCCCAAAACAAGAATATGGCAGTGTTTTCATCAATTTTCTGTAGTCTTTAGGTTGTTACATTATTTTATTTTAAACTTTTGGGACTTTATATAATTGCTAAATTCCTCTTCTCAGATTTATTACCCACAATAGGCACAAACCGTGGAGCCTTTTAGTTAATGTTGAATTCGATAGTAAACTTTTTGATCTTTGCTACTTACATTTAAAGAAAAAACTTAGTATGAGCACAGATTACAATCCTACAATTATCACTGGCAATAGCTGAACTTTACACAGATACTGATGTGCCCTCCAGCTGGTTAGTTATCACTAGTCTGTAAAAGGGGAGATTTCCAAGCACTGACCAGTATATAGAAAATGACATTATTGCTACCATAGTACAATTTTACACACAAGTGTTCCTTCTGCTGCTCCTTTACTGTCTCATGAAGTCAAGTATATCATAGCTCTGTGCATCCTACTAGATGTATGGCGCCATAATAATGCACACATCGACTTCTAACGGGCCAAACTATATATCCATATTCCTCCGATTCTATAAAGAAGGTTTATTTCATAGAATCTGAAAGATATTGTAGTGCACTTCATTGGATGCAATATTAATGTGCCACTTTCACCAACAAACATTTTTAGTAGGGAAAAATAACTTATTAAAATACAACTGTTGAAAATAGCAATCGATCACCATTCTACCATGCATGAGGCCGTAATCGTATACAGTAGCCCATAGTGAATTCACTAAGCACGTAAAGAGATATATACGATACTAACTTCATTAAATGAAAGTTAAAATACTCTGACGAGCTTCCTGACCTTTTAAAGTACCATGACTTCCATGTTCTCGTAAGGTGTTAGAAGGACTTTTCATTATAAAAAAACTAATTCCCTCTATTCCCATCTTCATAATCCCACTACCTTTGGGATAGTGTTTTGATAACTAGTGATAATGTATAGCTGGTTATTTCCTCCAAAAATGTGTAGCATTATTATTATGTGTAGCAGTATTATTTTAGATCACTCAAATCATATGACTAGACAGACGTTTCCTAATTATTCAAAACTTACCCCAGTAGGAGGCCTTCCTATAGAAAGAGGACAAGGACTGACGCCATCCAGGTGTTTCCCCTTTATCCCCTCCACCAACACCTGCTTTGACTCTGTAACCATTCTGGTACAAGTCGCCCAATGATTTCTTCCGTCTGCGAGTACTTCTATACGCGTCACTCTTTGACCCCTCAGGAGCCCGACAAGCTAAAATCTTACCTGAAATCATGTCTCAGAAAAAAGTTACAATTTTCTAATCTATTCTATAGATGCTCCAAAACTGGTAAGAATTATACAGAGCATCTTTTGTCTTCAGAAAGCTTAATACTGATTTACTAATTGATAAGATATAGCATACATAGCTCAGCTGGATCACAAGCCATAAATCACCAGATTCTCCAAGAACACAAGTGGGTCAGAAATCATATAGAGATATACATGATCAACAGAAGAGCTGCGAGGCTGAAGACAAACCAGTATATGACCAACAGCGATATACTGCACAGATTCCCAGCTGATCCTTCTCTGCATAAGGCTTTAAAATCTCCCATTTGCTATCAGGATATTAAAGCCTAAGCTCCTTTTGGACATTTTATGGAAGTGTGTTCTGTCTATAGCATCCCCGCCCCACAGCTACATGTGCAGCATTTTACATCCGATGCTGAAGATCATTATAAAAACAAAAGTCTTGTTGGAACTGATAATAATATAAATGTAAGTGACAGGACAAACGACTATGGGTAAAAAAACAACACTCTTTACTGGAATGCAGGAGTGTACATATAAATTATGGGGCCCCATAGCAAACGTCCTAATGGTGTCCCCCACCCAAAAAATGGATATTTAATGGAGTAGGTTTGGTCAGAGTGCATAGACACAGACATAGAAGAGCATTCCTCCCATGTTTTCTGGCACTTATAAAGTAAGTTTGCCCCTATTAAAGTCCTTAGTGTCACAGGTTCCACTCATGGGCGCCATAGTGGCCTTGTGATGTGCCACTATTATGAGTAAACTAATGTTTCATGTAATGATTTTTGCAGGCTCAGATTTGCTCCTATTTATATTGCAGATGTCTAGCAGGCTGTCTAGTAGGCCTTCATGCTGTCCGAACCATGGGCAGCATGAATCGCAGCCTGGCTGCATGGTTGCAGGCAGCTATGCATATTGTTCTCTGAAACACTGCAACGTTTCAGAGAAAATATAGATAGAAGATTCAGCTACGCCCCGGCTGGCTTCTCCCAGTGCTGAAGCTGCTGATTTACAGGGCTCCTAAGGAAGTAAATTATTAAAGTATATTATTGTCTGAAATGTCTCAGTGTTTCAAAGGATAATATACCTGGCTTGCAGTCATGCAATCAGGATGCGATTTATGCTTCCTGTGGGTTGGGCAGCATGAATTGCCTGACAGGTTCATTTATATACCTCTCTCCATCAGGTGAGGCAAACATATGAAGGGAAAAATGATAAAATTAGTGAAAAAGACATTTTTTTTGTGAACCTTAACACTAGAACTACAGAGGTAGTCATTTTGACTACTTTGCACCATGTATTTCTATATAGGTGTCACGAGTCCAGTAGTTCTAGTGTTAAACCCCCATACTTTAGATTGCTGACGACCGAACGATGGTCTGGCTGACTGTTCAGTTGACAGCTATCTTGGCTGCCTCTCGCACATATAAAATTGCTTCCTCTGCTCCTCTCTGTACTCTAGAAAAGAGAGCCACTACTAGATATCTCTGGTACCGGTTATTTCTAGGCACCGGCATATCCTTCCTATCCAGTCTGTACAATGTACACTTAAGGACCCGTTACACGCAACAACGTATCTAACAATATATCACCAGGGTCACGGATTCCGTGACGCACATCCGGCATCGTTAGCGACGTTGTTGCGTGTGACACCAACAAACGGTCGTTAACGATCAAAAATACTCACCTTATCGTTGATCGTTGACACATCGTTCATTTTAAAGAAAACGTTGATTGTTGCAGGACGGAGGTTGTTCGTCATTCCCGAGGCAGCCCACATCGCTACGTGTGACACCCCGGGAACGACGAACTACAGCTTACCTGCGGTCGCCCGCAATGAGGAAGGAATGAGGTGGGTGGGCTGTTACGGCCGCTCATCTCCGCCCCTCCGCTTCTATTGAGCGGCCGCTTAGTGACGCCACTGTGATGCCGCACGAACCGCCCCCTTAGAACGGAGGCGGTTCGCCGGCAACAGCGACGTTGCTAAGCAGGTAAGTCCGTGTGACATCTCCAAACGATTTTGTGCACCACGGGCAAGTTTTGCCCGCGACGCACAAACGACGGGGGTGGGTATGCTCGCTAGCGATATCGTTAACAATGTTGTTGCATATGACGGGGCCTTTAGACCAGTTTCAGATGTCCATGTTCAATCAAGTACAAGTCACACGCATGGTTAGGGTCATGTGTGTGTCATACGTGTGTCATGCGTATGTCACACGTGTGACATCTGTGTTTGCATAAGTGTCACATACCAGAGAAAACACGGACCTTTTAAATAAAAATCTTTTCTATATTTACCTGTATCCAGCGGTGTTTTCTTCGGCTCTGCTGCCTCCCGCTCCTGACCGCCGCTCATTATACTCATAGAATACTTACTGCAGTGAGGAGCTGGAAGCAGCAGCAATGAGGGGACAGCGCTGGGGACAGCACTGCCGAGGACAGCATCGCGTGGACAGGTGAGTATTCACAAAGCAGAAATACAATGAAGGTATAAGCGGCATCGATTTAGATGCTCAAGAGAAAACAATATTCAAAGTCAAATTGGGAAAACTAGTATTCACAAAGCAAGCAGTCTGTGTGCAGTGACGTCCAGAAGGTCATTAATTTCCCAATACACACATATGTACGAGCAGACACACATGGATACACCGAGCACATACACACACATAGCGCACATGCATGTAAACATTGAACTCAGACAGACACACACACACTGCTTTATGCTCACCTGTCCCCAGCGATGCAGTCCCCAGCACTGAAGTCCCCAGCGCTGCTGCTGATTCCAGCTCCTCAGTACAGTGAATATTCTATGAATATAATAAGCGGCGGTGAGGAGCAGGAGGCAGCAGAGCAGAAGACAGCACCGCTGGATACAGGTGAATATAAAAAATATTTTTATTTAAAAGACCCGTGTTTTCTCTGATATGTGTCACACTGATGTCACACGGATCACATCAGTGTGCGATCCGTGTGACACCCATGCTACCAGCGAAAAACCGGACATGTCTTAGTGTGCACGTGCGGGGCCACGAGGGGTCACACGGTTCATGTGAAAACACGGCCGTGTGAGTAACAGCTTACAATAACATGGGTACGTGTGTCATCCATTTTAAAACCGAATGTCACACGTACCTCAAACACGGACGTCTGAAACTGGCCTTATACACTGCATTGTGACGCTGTATCACTTCCAGTGTGGCCTTCCCCAATGTAACAGTGCTACATATGTGACATAGGCTTTAATGAGGATGTCTCTAAACAGTAAGTGGGTGGTGGAATTAAACACATACAGTCAGGGCCAGAAGTATTTGGACAGTGACACAAGTTTTGTTATTTTAGCTGTTTACAAAAACATGTTCAGAAATACAATTATATATATAATATGGGCTGAAAGTGCACACTCCCAGCTGCAATATGAGAGTTTTCACATCCAAATCGGAGAAAGGGTTTAGGAATCATAGCTCTGTAATGCATAGCCTCCTCTTTTTCAAGGGACCAAAAGTAATTGGACAAGGGACTCTAAGGGCTGCAATTAACTCTGAAGGCGTCTCCCTCGTTAACCTGTAATCAATGAAGTAGTTAAAAGGTCTGGGGTTGATTACAGGTGTGTGGTTTTGCATTTGGAAGCTGTTGCTGTGACCAGACAACATGCGGTCTAAGGAACTCTCAATTGAGGTGAAGCAGAACATCCTGAGGCTGAAAAAAAAGAAAAAATCCATCAGAGAGATAGCAGACATGCTTGGAGTAGCAAAATCAACAGTCGTGTACATTCTGAGAAAAAAGGAATTGACTGGTGAACTTGGGAACTCAAAAAGGCCTGGGCGTCCACGGATGACAACAGTGGTGGATGATCGCCGCATACTTTCTTTGGTGAAGAAGAACCCGTTCACAACATCAACTGAAGTCCAGAACACTCTCAGTGAAGTAGGTGTATCTGTCTCTAAGTCAACAGTAAAGAGAAGACTCCATGAAAGTAAATACAAAGGGTTCACATCTAGATGCAAACCATTCATCAATTCCAAAAATAGACAGGCCAGAGTTAAATTTGCTGAAAAACACCTCATGAAGCCAGCTCAGTTCTGGAAAAGTATTCTATGGACAGATGAGACAAAGATCAACCTGTACCAGAATGATGGGAAGAAAAAAGTTTGGAGAAGAAAGGGAACGGCACATGATCCAAGGCACACCATATCCTCTGTAAAACATGGTGGAGGCAACGTGATGGCATGGGCATGCATGGCTTTCAATGGCACTGGGTCACTTGTGTTTATTGATGACATAACAGCAGACAAGAGTAGCCGGATGAATTCTGAAGTGTACCGGGATATACTTTCAGCCCAGATTCAGCCAAATGCCGCAAATTTGATCAGACGGCGCTTCATAGTACAGATGGACAATGACCCCAAGCATACAGCCAAAGCTACCCAGGAGTTCATGAGTGCAAAAAAGTGGAACATTCTGCAATGGCCAAGTCAATCACCAGATCTTAACCCAATTGAGCATGCATTTCACTTGCTCAAATCCAGACTTAAGACGGAAAGACCCACAAACAAGCAAGACCTGAAGGCTGCGGCTGTAAAGGCCTGGCAAAGCATTAAGAAGGAGGAAACCCAGTGTTTGGTGATGTCCATGGGTTCCAGACTTAAGGCAGTGATTGCCTCCAAAGGATTCGCAACAAAATATTGAAAATAAAAATATTTTGTTTGGGTTTGGTTTATTTGTCCAATTACTTTTGACCTCCTAAAATGTGCAGTGTTTGTAAAGAAATGTGTACAATTCCTACAATTTCTATCAGATATTTTTGTTCAAACCTTCAAATTAAACGTTACAATCTGCACTTGAATTCTGTTGTAGAGGTTTCATTTCAAATCCAATGTGGTGGCATGCAGAGCCCAACTCGCGAAAATTGTGTCACTGTCCAAATATTTCTGGACCTAACTGTACATACATACATACTGGTATGTCATATGTTGTGTACTGCCCACACCTTTCCCTGCATATGTTGACTGATCTGATCAGCCATAGGAAAAGTATAATAGAAAAAATCCTGCTTTTGGCTTACAAATTCTGAGGTAAAAAAACTCAACCAAATACGCAATGCATGTACTTGGCCTTGTGGTTTGTTCAGATCTAACTTTGCAGACTTTATATTGCTGCTATGTTCTTTTTTGAAACAATAGGCTTTCTCCTGGTAAACCTTCCATACAAGCCATACTTATTCAGTATTTTCCTAATTTACTGTCATGAACTTGAACATTTGTTAAGGTAATTGAAGCCTTTAGAGTTTATGCTGTAGGTTTTGTTTTTCTTTTGCAATGTATTTGAGTATTGCAAGGTTTGACCTTTGGGCAAATTTGCGCCGACATCCACTTCCAGGAAAATTGTCAACTGTCTTGAATTATAAAAATTGAAACAACATTTTCAAAAAATCTTGATTTATTCAGTATGCAGTATGAGCACCACACACAGAAATCCCTGCACTTACACATCTCAGCTGCTGTCAATAAGGTTATTAATGGTTGTCTGAGAAATGCTCTACCGTGGTGCTGAAAGCACATGAGCAAATCATCAAGATCCAATGCTGGCAGGTCCTTCTGCAATTGTCAATTAATGACATCCAACATTTTCTTGATGGTTAAAAGTGATGGAATAAACAGTAAGCGCAAATAGGGTCTTATCCTAAAACACTGTTAGCAAAGGTGCTGTAGGGGTAGACTCACCTGGTGTGGTTGTGAGAGTCACAACCACTGTAATGGTGTAAATATGGCTGCAGCAGAACCCACATGGAGATGCAGTTAAAATATGGAGAGAAAAGAGTTAATAAACCGCGCTGCCATAGAAAGGAGGATCCATGTAGAAGAAATATTTTATTTGACCATGTAGAAGAAATGATTTTATTTGTCCAGTAGAAAGAATGGTCCTCCTTTCTATAGCAGCGTAGTTTATTAACCTGTTTCTCTCCATATTTGAACTGAAAATTTTCCTGATGGGAGACAAGTCTGCAGATACTGCAGCCCATGGTAGCACAATTAGACCATGCAAGACTGCTCACAGTAGCAGGAGCAACATGTGGATTGGTGCTGCCATGTTGAAAGATGGCTCCTGGGACATTTTGGAGAAATGGCCACACCACTGGTTCTCTGACCAAATCAATGTAACACCAAGCTGTTAGTTATCCTTGTCTGACTACTGTACGTTATGACACCCCACACCTTAATCCCAGGAGAAATATTGATATGATGTTCCCTCAGTAAGATCTCTTTATAGAGATCTCCAAAGCAATATCTAGCTATTATTGCATCCAAGACAAAAGTGGGACTCACCACTGATGAGGATAGATCTCAATCCCAGCCTCCAATGCCATTTTACTGTGCACCATAATAGCCATTGATAGTGGTGGCTTTTGGTAAAAAAAAAACACCTGTAGCTGGACATCTGTATCATAGTCTAATGTCGCGCAAACTTCTTCTGATGGTTTGTGAAGACAATGTTTGACACCTTAGGTTTGGTATGTGACATCTAATTTCACTGGCAAAACAGAATGAATCAATCATGGAAACTGTGGTGCAGCTATTTGTCCAATGAGTCCTAGGATCTGTTTTTCAACATTACTGCTATGTCTGTCTGAGGTCACAGGATCAAAATGGCTATCTCAAGAAGACTTGGTATAATCCAATCCATTTGGCCAAATCCAGAATAACCCTGACACACTTCAACCACTATACCATGATCTGGATTTACAATAGGATCAAGTGGATTGCTACCTATAGAAGGCCTGCTGTTCAGAGGTGACAGCAAGAGGCAGGAATGGTCACCAAGAAGGGTCAAAAACCAAGAGTGCAGCTAGGTACAAAATTATCATGCAGGAGAAGAGCCAAATAACAAGCCAGGGTCAAACAGGAAAACATCAATACTGAGCAATGGAAACGACAAAAACCCTCACCGTGGCCCTGATCCACTCTCGCCTTGACTACCGTAACTCTCTATTAATTGGTCTCCCCCTAACTAAACTCTCTCCTCTACAGTCCATCCTTAATACAGCAGCCAGGGTCACCTATCTGGCTAACCGCTACTCGGATGCCTCTGCTCTGTGCCAGTCATTGCACTGGCTGCCCACATATCACAGGATCCAATTCAAACTGCTTGTTCTCACCCACAAAGCTCTCCACAGTGCAGCACCCCCTACATCTCCACCCTCCTCTCTGTCTATCATCCCACCCGTTCTCTACGCTCTGCAAATGACTTTCGACTAACATCCACACTAATTCGATCCTACCACTCCCGAATCCGAGACTTCTTCCGAGCTGCACCAAACCTCTGGAACGCTCTACCCCAAGAAGTAAGGACAAATCACAACTTACTCAGCTTCAGACGCTCCCTAAAATCGCATCTTTTTAGGACGGCCTATCACACTCCCTAGCCAAACTAATTTCACCTAATCCCTCTACAACTTCTCAGAACATAACCCCATGTCAAACTCCATGGCACCCAAATGCATCTCAAGGCTCTGGCCAACTGGTCCAGGATGCCATTATCTATCCCCCATTTCCTTGAGATGGCTGGATTGTCATTGTAAATAAGCACTTGTACCTTGCCCCTCCCCCCATCTCATTGTAGATTGTAAGCTCTCACGAGCAGGGTTGCCTTTTTTCCCTTTAAATATTGTATCTTCTATAATTGTTACTTGTTTGTACAGTCAGGGCCAGAAGTAGTTGGACAGTGACACAAGTTTTGTTATTTTAGCTGTTTACAAAAACATGTTCAGAAATACAATTATATATATAATATGGGCTGAAAGTGCACACTCCCAGCTGCAATATGAGAGTTTTCACATCCAAATCGGAGAAAGGGTTTAGGAATCATAGCTCTGTAATGCATAGCCTCCTCTTTTTCAAGGGACCAAAAGTAATTGGACAAGGGACTCTAAGGGTTCAATTAACTCTGAAGGCGTCTCCCTCGTTAACCTGTAATCAATGAAGTAGTTAAAAGGTCTGGGGTTGATTACAGGTGTGTGGTTTTGCATTTGGAAGCTGTTGCTGTGACCAGACAACATGCGGTCTAAGGAACTCTCAATTGAGGTGAAGCAGAACATCCTGAGGCTGAAAAAAAAGAAAAAATCCATCAGAGAGATAGCAGACATGCTTGGAGTAGCAAAATCAACAGTCGGGTACATTCTGAGAAAAAAGGAATTGACTGGTGAACTTGGGAACTCAAAAAGGCCTGGGCGTCCACGGATGACAACAGTGGTGGATGATCGCCGCATACTTTCTTTGGTGAAGAAGAACCCGTTCACAACATCAACTGAAGTCCAGAACACTCTCAGTGAAGTAGGTGTATCTGTCTCTAAGTCAACAGTAAAGAGAAGACTCCATGAAAGTAAATACAAAGGGTTCACATCTAGATGCAAACCATTCATCAATTCCAAAAATAGACAGGCCAGAGTTAAATTTGCTGAAAAACACCTCATGAAGCCAGCTCAGTTCTGGAAAAGTATTCTATGGACAGATGAGACAAAGATCAACCTGTACCAGAATGATGGGAAGAAAAAAGTTTGGAGAAGAAAGGGAACGGCACATGATCCAAGGCACACCATATCCTCTGTAAAACATGGTGGAGGCAACGTGATGGCATGGGCATGCATGGCTTTCAATGGCACTGGGTCACTTGTGTTTATTGATGACATAACAGCAGACAAGAGTAGCCGGATGAATTCTGAAGTGTACCGGGATATACTTTCAGCCCAGATTCAGCCAAATGCCGCAAATTTGATCGGACGGCGCTTCATAGTACAGATGGACAATGACCCCAAGCATACAGCCAAAGCTACCCAGGAGTTCATGAGTGCAAAAAAGTGGAACATTCTGCAATGGCCAAGTCAATCACCAGATCTTAACCCAATTGAGCATGCATTTCACTTGCTCAAATCCAGACTTAAGACGGAAAGACCCACAAACAAGCAAGACCTGAAGGCTGCGGCTGTAAAGGCCTGGCAAAGCATTAAGAAGGAGGAAACCCAGCGTTTGGTGATGTCCATGGGTTCCAGACTTAAGGCAGTGATTGCCTCCAAAGGATTCGCAACAAAATATTGAAAATAAAAATATTTTGTTTGGGTTTGGTTTATTTGTCCAATTACATTTGACCTCCTAAAATGTGGAGTGTTTGTAAAGAAATGTGTACAATTCCTACAATTTCTATCAGATATTTTTGTTCAAACCTTCAAATTAAACGTTACAATCTGCACTTGAATTCTGTTGTAGAGGTTTCATTTCAAATCCAATGTGGTGGCATGCAGAGCCCAACTCGCGAAAATTGTGTCACTGTCCAAATATTTCTGGACCTAACTGTATATGTTTATGTATATGATATGTATATCTATATGAGCCTCCTGAATTGTAAAGCGCTGCGGAATTTGTTGGCACTATAGAAATAAAGATTATTACTATTATTATTATTATTATTATTGAGCAAAAGACAGTCACAAAGCTATCCATGGAAGCACAATTATATTTGGCAGCTTTCTGTAGTAAGCTGGAAGCTTTTGTAGGGAGCGGTGCCTTTTAATAGACTAAAGGCTGCTTTACACGGTACGACCGATTGTGCAATTTCACAATTGATCGTACCCGCCCCCGTCCTTTTTGCGTCACGGGCAAATCGCTGCCCGTGTCGCACAAAGTCGGTAACCCACGTCACACGTACTTACCTCTCGTGCGACCACGCTGTGCGCGGCGAACGTCCACTTCCTGGAGTGGGAGGGACGTTCGGCGTGACAGCGACTACACATGGCCGCCGGCCAATGGAAGCAGAGGGGCGGAGATGAGCGGGACGTAAACATCCCACCCACCTCCTTCCTTCACATAGCCGGCGGCGGCTGCGTGACGCAGGTGAGCTGCTGTTCATCGTTCTCGGGGTGTCACACGGAGCGGCATGTGCTACCACGGAAACGATGAACAACGAAATTAAACGATATTATGGAACCTAGCGACCAGTACACGACTCACGATTTGTGAGCGATACTGCGTCGCTAGGAGGTGTCACACAGGCCGGCATCGCCAGCGATGCCGGATGTGCGTCACAAAAACCGTGACCCCGACGATCTATCGCACGATAGATTGTCTGGTGTAAAGCAGCCTTAGGTCAAGGAGCTGACGACTTGAGGTGGACAGCACACACACACATTCTTTTAGACTAGGAAGTACTGCAGGTCCCAGCCACTCTAACCTTAATGGATGGACAGAGTCTATGTTGTTCAGACCTTCTGGCTCTGACATCTCTTGTCTTACCAGCACTGCCCACAGAATGAATATGGTGACAGGCCAGGCCACATGTGAACCATCTGTGTCACCTAAAAGTGCTGTCTTGATCAGTAGTGATGTCATTGATCAGCAGTTACACAGAAACTGCCAGCAGTGGATCTTTATTATTTGCCCAAAGTGCATTCAGGGTCGCAGATCATTTCTCAGACAAACACTACTAATCTCATTGATAGTGTACCGCCCCAGCAGCCAAGACTGCTCGGATCCGGATCCGCGGTGGCTCGAGAAAAATAAAAGGAGGGTATTTACAGGTGGATTTTGTGTTTAGAGTTCGTGACGCTACCCACGGTGTGTGGTAAGGTGGAATACCACCGCTGCTGTTGGGAGCGCCCGGTGGCAATGGGATGGCAGCCAGGTGTTTAACCCCTCCGTGGGTAGGGGGGAATGCCCCGGGGCTCGGTGTTGGAGTAATGGGGATGTCATTGTAAAGGAAAGGGTCACTGCATACTCACTCAGTCCGACAACTTGTAAACCAAAATTCTGAGCACCACTGCAGCAGGGAGGGACCACGTCTGGATGATGTTGCTTGTTAGCCTGTGACCTTTTCCTTGGCACCTTCTTTGCTATTTGGCCCCTATAGTATAGAACTAGTCGGGTCCTGCTCACCCGTATGGCTAACGGAGTGAGCTTGCTCTCAGGGTTCACGCTCGGAATTTGCTGGACTGTATATATATTGGGAAAGTCCTATCCCCTCGTTGCGCTAGTACCCCGATTTTGGAGCGGGTGGAGAACGAATCTTGAAAACTTCGCCCTCGTTGGGTAAATTACCAGGAAGCTTGAAGCTACTTCCCGGCCTTGGGTCCACGTACCCCGTCGTGCCCTGGCCCCTGCCTGGAGATGGCTCAAGGCCGCCGGTTGCCCTCCTCGGCAGTTCCATGTCCCTTGACACGATCCCCTGCGACCAAGGTTCCAGCTCCTACCAGGCCCAGACCAACGTCTGCCACCTAGTAACAAGGAGCCCAGCACCCACCCACCTCTGACTGACTAGTGACCGCTCCCCTGGAGAGTCACCACTCAACTGACTGCTCCTGACACTCCTGACCCTCCCCAACCAACCCCCAATTGGGCTGCCCTATTCCCTTCAGGTTACCCATTGGTGTGTCTGGTGGGTGTGGTGCAGAGTGTTTCTAAGGTTTTAATTAGCTCGTTCTTAGCAACACCAAAGGCCAGGGACCCGTAACCAAGGAGGATTGGATACTGTACTGAAGGGCAGATTGCACAATACCCTGTGACGACCTGATAGGCCAGGGCATCACAGCTGATACATTTGAAAGAAATGAAGAGAGAGTGAGAAACGAACTCCCTCTTTCATCCTTCTCCCACTGTGTTTGCGCTCTGACAGTTCAGCACAGCGGAGCGTGAAGACATCACTATAGCGTGTTGTGCTGAGATGAGCAGAGCAACACAACAGTGGACACGCTGAAAAGACCGGAGTAGTGAGGGAACGAGTAGAAGTGAGTATGTATTTTTCACAGTGGCCAGAGGACTATGGGAGCTGCACAGTGCTATATGGGGGCTACACAGTGCTATATGGGGGCTGCACATACACTATATGGATGAATATGGGGGCTTCATAACACTATATGGAGGAGTAATGAGTGCATTATACTATATTGAGGAATATGTGGGCTGCATAATACTATATAGAGGACTATGGGGGCTTCATAACACTATATGGAGGAATATCAGGCTGCAGTGTCTTATATGGAGCCATATGGACTGCATTATACTATACGGAGGAATATGGGGTGCATAACAATATATGGAAGAGTATGGGGGCTTTATAACACTATATGGAGGAATATGGGGGCTGCATACTACTATATGGAGAAAAATAAGGCTGCATTATAGTATGTGGAGCATTATGGGGTGCATTATATTATATGAAGGAATATTGGGTGCATTATGCTATATGGATAAATATGGGGGCTGCATAACACTATATGGGGGCTGCATACTACTATATACCCCGGAGTTGTATGTACCCTCCACCCCAGAGCTGTATGACCCCCATCACTGTATGCCTCCCCACCAAAATTGATCAGTCATTATCAAAATTCTCAATTCTGAGGTAAAATCTATATTCAGTGAAGACATTCCCATTACTGAGATAGGAGATGGCAGTTGCGACTAATGATTCTATGGCAATGGGAGGAGGGAGGCGCTATAAGCAGAGGGAGGAGCTAGGGGCAGTGCTCCACCTCCTCCTTCCTCTTCTATCTACAGAGAATCTGATCGGAAACAACTGCGATCTCGTACCTCAGTAATGGGAAAGCCTTCACTGAATGCAGATTTTACCTCAGAATTGAGAATTCTGATGATGATTGATCATCCAAGAAAAAAGCTAATTTTTTTATGATATATTACAATGTTGCTTATTTTTATAGGTACTTTTGATATATGAAATAAAAATTAAAAAAACATTTTACACTAACTTTTTCACCGCTACGTCTGAAGTGGGGCTTACACTTTCTTCATATATGTATAGTACTGCTGAAAAGTTGAAAAGTTTTAGGTAGATGTGGAAAGTAATAATGCTTTCAAAGACAGAAGTGTTAAAGGTTTATTTTTAGCAATTAACAAAATGCAAACTGAATAATCAATCTAAATCATATCAATATTTGGTGTGACGGCCCTTTTCCTTCAAAACAGCATCAATTCCTCAGGGTACACTTTCACACTGTTTTTGAAGGAACTCGACAGGGAGCTTGTTCCAAATATCTTAGAAACTAACCACAAATCTTCTGAGTATGAGGCTTGCGGAAATCCTTCTATCACTGCCTCTAATCACAGACAGACTGAATGATGTAAGATCAGGGCTCTGTGAGGCCTTCACTTCCCTTCACTTCATCACTTCCAGAACTTCTTGTTCTTCCTTATCCTGAAGATAGTTCTGAATTACATTTGAGGTTGTAGTCCTATTGCAGTGTAAATTTGGAGCCAACCTGACACTCTCTCTCTCTGATGGTATTTTATGATGACTAAGTATACGCCTGTATTTCTCAACATTGAGGGCACTATTAATCCTGATCAAATATCTCCATATGCGGAAATGCAGGCCAAAACTGAAAAGTACCCTTGACTATGCCTCACTGCTCCTACAGCCACTCAGTATTGCGCTGCTCTCCAACCCATCAGAGAACAAACCACTTTTTGTTACATATTTATATTTCACATTTAGACTCATCAGTCCAGAGCACCCCGGATCTTGTGTTTTTCTGCATAGCTGATTGATTTGGCCATATTTTCATGTCAAAACTATGATTCTTTGATGAAGACCAGTTTGGGACATAATTCTATGAATCATACATGGGTGTAACTGGGTTCCACTTGTTGCTGCCAGTTCTGAGCTAATGGCACTCATGGACATCTCTGATTTGAAGAGAAGTAAGGATGGTGTGTCTCAGTTGCTGCACTAGGTTTTCTTGGCTGACACTACATCTCAATGTTGCTCATTTCTTTGCACTTCTTTCAATGCACTTCAACATCCCATCTTGAAAACTCAGACTGCTTTGAAATCCTTGCCTGGGAGAGATCTTGCTGATGCAGTATAAAGGTATGTGCGCACGTTGCTTTTTACCTGCTTTTTACCTGCTTTTTTGCTGCTTTTTCTTCTGCGCTGTTTAATGCCAAAATGGATGTGTTCTTCTATTCAAGCAAAGTCTATGGGAATTTGGGTTTCTTGTTCACACTATGTTGTTCAAAATGCTGCCTTTTTGAGGCAGAACTTTGGTCAAAAACTCAGCTTTTCAAAGAAGCAACATGTCAATTGTTTTTGCCATTTGGGTTTTGCACTGCAAAGCTGAGTTTTTGACCAAAGTTCTGCCACAAAAAGGCAGCATTTTGAACAACATAGTGTGAACAAGAAACCCAAATTCCCATAGACTTTGCTTGAATAGAAGAACACATCCATTGTGGCATTAAACAGCGCTGAAGAAAAAGCAGCAAAAAAGCAGGTAAAAAGCAGGTAAAAAGCAACGTGCGCACATACCCTAACTACCTTGTGTCTTGTTGCTGTGCTTATTCTTCTCATTGAGCATGACCTGTGAGCTTCACTTTTCAAGCAATGTGGCTGTTGCTCAACTAGTTTTAAGCCTCCCACACTACTTCAGTTTATCATTGAATTTCATCCTTAATATGCAATTATCCTTGCCATATGAAAATAATGATCGTTATCACCAGTTTTGTATAACTGGTTACTCATACACCTGACTATAATCCTATAATCCTACAAAATCCCTGAATTTCTTCAAGTGTACCTAGAAGAAAGTATAATGAAGGTAAAGGGTGGTTAGTCGTAATATTGATTTGATTTATATTTTTCTTTTCCAACCTTCACTTTGCATTTTGTTAATTGATAAAAAGAAACTATAATCCCTTTGCTTTTTAATGCATTTTTATTTTCAATGTTAAATTCAACAAATCAGTTTTCTTTAGGGTTTTTTTTTTTAAAGAAAGGAATTTCTCAATAAAACAAAAAAGAGTCTTCCAAACTATTGGCAAAAAGTTATAAAAATAGCTTTTCTATGGCCATTAGCAAAGGCAGACGTGAGTGAGTAAGGCACCATAGGGTCTCCATACCGATAAAGGCCTCTAGTAATCCAAATTCTCACCACCTGCCCAGCATTGGTATCTCTAACAATCAATCTGTAGTAGTTGCACTTTGTGCCCTAAATGTAACGGACAGGGAAATGCTGATAACTGTATTTAAAGTGGCAATGGGTCCCATAACCTACTGTGCCCCTGTGCAGTTGCATTGCTTGCACATAGGAACTTCAAATAGTAGTGCCAGTATAATTTATGGTAAAGTATAGCACCTAAAAACCTGTCTACTCTTGATTTTTATTAACTTTATTTACCCTTTGCATTCATACACTTTGTGAATTGCACAGATAGACTATGTGCATAATTTTAGTATTTGCAATAGGTTTTTCTGTTGGTAGAAAAAAACAATTAGTAAAATACACGTTTTCCCTTAAGTTTTGTGCATTCTTTATATATTTTTTCTTTGAATTTATATAATTTCTTTGAATAGGTGAAAAAGCTGCAGAAATACTGAAAGAATTGAAATCCAGCAGATTTTAAAGAAATGCCTTGATGGCTCAAATCTGCAAGGAAAAAATAAGCAGCATGTGCATGAGATTTCAGAAATCCCATTCAGTTTTGTGGTGCTGTAAGATGGATCATTTTTTCCATGAAAAAAAATGCATGGAAAAATAATGTGTTGAAAGCATAACGGGTAAAAAAGCATATAGATGGTTTTCATACGAGCACATATCAGGCTACGGGATATGACGCCTATAAAATTCCCGTCTTTAATGCTCTAAATGTTTTCTCCATTCTGCAGAAATATGCTAATCAGGATGAAAAAGCACCTTAGGTATGGCCAAGAGGCTAAGTGCACCGTTCCACACACTGGAATAGCATACCCCCCACCTCCCTCACTGATGATTGCCAACATTGACTTGTCTGGACCTAACATCGTCTGAAGAGAAAAGCTCATGCCAGCCATCATGGTCAATCACCAGTGAGGAAAGCGGGGGCACTGAGTTTCTTAGTCACACCAAGGGTGCACCAAGCACCCCAATAATTGGGAAAGTTTCACTAAGTTTTAGTTACCTTATCTGAGAGCAGCATAATGTAAAGAGAGAGACACTGAATGCAGAGGTGTATCACTTAGTTTACTGGGAGCAGCAGTTGTGACACAGTCAGAGTTCTTAGATGTAGGATGAAACATAGCTGAAAAAGCTAACCCTGCCCACACCAAGCTCTCTATGTACCTAGTCTATTGATAGTGAGCTACTACTTATCACAGGAGGAGGTGTTTTTGGACTAGCAGTTCTGACAGGCAGACTAGTGAGCTCCAATCCTGGCAGTGATTATCAGCCAGAGATAAAACCTTCATTATAAGTAAATAACATCACACAGTGCGATAAGAGACACATTGCTGAATTCTATGTTTTAACCCCTGCCTCATGCTGTCCTCAGATTATATAGTAAATACCTGCTGACAGATTTCCTTTACATAGTCTGATAAAAGTTCAGTTTCTTCAGAATGAAGTCAGCGATTAGAACACTAGAAGTGCTGTTTTTATAGACCTATAAGGCTAGGTTCACACACTGCTTTTTTACGCTGCGTTTTTGTGCGTTTTTGCGGCAAAAAACGCACAAAAACACACCTGCGGCAAAAAACGCAGTGATTTGGTGCGTTTTTTGCTGCGTTTTGCTGCGTTTTTGCTCACTGTATCTTGCTGCATTTTTTATCAGTGAGCAATGCCATTAAAGATTGTTGAAAAAAAAAAAAAAAAAGGTCTGATGTCATTTCCTTCTTCAATATGTTCTTCATTCTCCACTAGTGTATGCAGGAGAGCAGACAGCTGCAGAACTACAAGGCTCAGCATGCTCCATACAGGACTGTATGCTGGAGGGAGAGGCAGGGGGAGCAGAACTACAAGGCTCAGCATACTCCATCCACTAGTGTATGCAGGAGAGCAGACAGCAGCTGCAGAACTACAAGGCTCAACATCCTACATCCAATAGTGTATGCAGGAAAGCAGACAGCTGCAGAACTACAAGGCTCAGTATCCTCCATCCAGGACTGTATGCAGGAGTTTTTTTCCCTCCAAAAAAATGACGTGGGCTTCGCCATATTTTTGTATGCTAGCCAGGTACAGCAGGCAGGTGCGGGCTACCCCCAACCCCCAGCTGCCTATTTGTACTCAGCTGGGAACCAAAAATATAGGGAAGTCCTTTTTTTTTAATTATTTCATGAATTTCATGAAATAATTTAAAAAAAAAAAATGACGTGGGCTTCGCCCAATATTTGAGTCCAGCCAGGTACAACTAGGCAGCTGTGGATTGGAATCCGCAGTGCAGGGTGCCCATGTGTTACGAGGGGGACCCGGGGAAGCGTGCCAAGATGGGGAATGGACAGCTTCCGCCGGTCAAGGTCCACTGTGCGGTGTAAGGGACCGCTGCTATGGTGGGTGAAGAGTGAGCGGGTTGCTGCTAGCGATCGTCTGGAATGTCACAGACGATCTATGTAGACCGGTCTGCCCTAACCCGTGTGGGTTGTATGGCAGGGATCACACGGCTCGGTGTACCTGTTGCACGGGGAAGCACAGAGGTGCCCACGCACGTGTGCCAGTGGAAGTCACGAGAATATGGCACGAGGGTAGCACAGAGGTGCCCACGTACGTGTGCTTTCAATAACCAGGTGAGTCCAGTGGAGACTCCAGGAGCTCACCTGGGACAGGAACACGGCCTGTTGAAGGAGCTACTGCCGGAGCAGCAAGGCAGGGACACGGCCTGCAAACCAGGTGCTGCCTAAGCAGCAAGGACCAAGCCCACAGAAGACGATAATGCCTGAGCAGTGGCGTGGCAGCACGCTGCCAGACATCCAAACATAGAAGGACGGTCGCGCGCCGCCATGATGGCAGGAGGAGCTTTTAAGGAGGTGTAGCTCCAGCCAAGGGCGGGCGCGAGGCGGAGATGACGGACTTGACCCAATCAGGATCCACGACATCCCAGCCTGGCCAGTCAGGATTCACCACGTCACCAGCCTTGTCATCAAGCCGTGTGACGTCAGTGGGCGAATCAGGATCCACCAAGCATAGCACATGCTCACCCTCCTGCCTCTGGGAAATAGAGGCGGGATCCTCGGTCTCACAATGTGTAGAGATAACGGGAGTCTCACTGCTTCCCTGAGCAGAAAACCTCTGCACATTGCGCAACCTCACAGACCTTCGAGGCTGCTGAGCAGGAGGAGCTGCGGCAGGCAAGGAATGGGAGACCGCCTCATTTCTTGCAACAGGAGTACCACTAGGTGTCACCCTGGTGCTGCCTCTCTGAGGAGGTTTCTCCTGCAGTCTGGCAGACCTTCGGCGCTGCTGAGCAGGAGCGCTCGTGGCAGGCAAGGAGACTGTCTCATTCCTTGCCACAGGAGAGCCACGAGGTGTAACATTACCCCCCCGTCTAGGCCCCCCCCCTGCCCGTGCTCGAAGGCCGCTATCAAACCCGGGGCGTGGATATGATCCTCCAATTCCCAGTATCTATGCTCCGGACCACAGCCGACCCACTCTACGAGGTAGTACCTCCTGCCCCGTATGACTTTTGTCTCCACAAGCTTCACCACCTCAGAGTCGTCGGGCGGGGAGTCAGTTTGAGGCATCAGGGACCCCGAGAACTTATTAAGTCGTACGGGTTTCAGGAGGGACACGTGAAAGGTGTTGGCTATAGCCCAGCGTGGAGGGAGCTGGAGTCGGTATGCCACCGGGTTCACCTGCTCTAGTACTTTAAACGGACCCAGGTACCTAGGGGCGAACTTGGCTGCCTGTACCCGTAGGTTAACATTCTTAGAGGACAGCCACACTAGGTCACCAGGGGCGAAGGATGGTGCAGGGCGGCGGCGCTCATCAGCCGTTGTCACCATCCGGTCTTTAGCCCTCTTAAGGGCCTCTTGGGTGTTATCCCAGATCTCCCGGGCCTCGGTCGCCCAATCCTCCACTCTAGGATCGGGTGACGTAATGGGCATCGGAACCGGGATTCTGGGATGTTGTCCGTTATTGAGCAGGAACGGAGTCTGACCAGAGGATTCATGGACCGAATTATTAATGGCAAATTCGGCCCAAGGAAGGAGGTTAGCCCAGTTGTCGTGGTGCGCGGAGATAAAATGGCGGAGGTAAGTTACCAAGGTCTGATTGGTCCTCTCTACCAGTCCATTGGTTTCGGGATGGTATGCGGAGGAGATGTTCAGCTCTATCTGCAGGAGCTTACAGAGCTCTCTCCAGAAGCGAGACGCGAACTGGGGACCCGGTCGCTCACCACCTTGTCAGGCATGCCATGCAGCCTAAATACATGCCTAATGAATAAGGTGGCGAGAGCACGTGACGTCGGGAGTCGTGGGAGAGGCACCAAGTGGACCATTTTAGAGAAGTGATCCGTGATGACCCATACGACCTTGTGACCTGCTGACTTGGGCAGATCTCCCAGGAAGTCCATTCCCACCACTTCCCAGGGACGATCCGGCACTGGCAGTGGGTGAAGAAGACCTGCCTGTCTCTGCCGGGACGGCTTATTCCGTGCACACGACATACAGGCTCCCACATACTCCTGTATGTCCTGGGGTAGTCTCGGCCACCAATAGTGCCTAGTCACAAGGTCTCTGGTCCTTTTGACCCCAAAGTGACCCCCGACCTTGGAGGCATGGGCCCACGATAGCACCTCATTCCGTAGTTCAGGGGGAACGAGGCTCTTGCCAGGTGGCACCTGGTCCAAAGAAGTGGGAGTGACCATCCTCAAGCTGTCCGGGGGTAGTATAAGACGAGGCTCCTCCTCGTCCTCCTCCAACACAACCATACAACGTGACAAGGCATCGGCCCGTACGTTCTTCTCACCGGCCAGGTGGCGGATAATAAAGCGGAACCGGGAGAAGAACAAGGACCAACGGGCCTGCCTTGGGTTCAAGCGTTGTGCTGTCTGGAGGTATGTGAGATTTTTATGGTCGGAAAATACTTCAAATGGATGCTTCGCACCCTCCAGGAGATGCCGCCATTCCTGGAATGCTAGTTTCATCGCCAGTAACTCCCTATCCCCTATGGAGTAGTTCCTCTCGGCCGGAGAAAAGGTTTTGGAGAAAAAGAAACATGAATGCTTCCTTCCTCATTCGTCTTTCTGGTACAGGACTGCACCAGCACCGACCGAAGAGGCGTCTACCTCTAGTAGGAAGGGTTTGGAGATGTCTGGACGATGAAGGATGGGAGCTCTGGAGAAGTAAGTTTTGAGAGTGTGAAATGCCTCTACCGTTTCCCGTGTCCATGCTTTGGGATTAGCGCCCTTGCGGGTAAGGGCAATGATGGGTGCTGCCACCGTCGAGAAGTTGGGAATGAACTGGCGATAATAATTGATAAACCCCAAGAATCGCTGAATCGCTTTCAGCGAGCGGGGCTCAGGCCATTTCATCACTGTCTCCAACTTCCCCGGATCCATTGCTAACCCCTGACTGGACACGATATACCCCAGGAACGGCAAGGATTCACGTTCAAAAACGCACTTTTCTAGCTTAGCATATAACGAATGAGTGTGGAGCCTCTTAAGTACTCGGATGACATCCCTCCGATGGGTGGCAAGATCGGGGGAGAAGATAAGGATATCATCCAGGTATGCAACCACGGAAAGATACAAATCCCGGAAAACATCATTCACAAAGTCTTGAAATACGGCGGGGGCATTGCAGAGTCCGAAGGGCATTACGAGATACTCGTAGTGACCGTCCCTGGTGTTGAAGGCGGTCTTCCACTCATCGCCCTCTCGGACTCGCACTAGATTATACGCCCCGCGTAGATCCAGCTTCGTGAAGATCTTTGCCCCGCGGAATCAATCAAATAACTCCGTAATGAGGGGCAAAGGGTATTTGTTTTTGATCGTGATTGCATTTAATCCCCTGTAATCAATACAGGGGCGTAGATCCCCTTCCTTCTTTTGCACGAAGAAGAACCCCGCACCGGCCGGTGAAATAGACTTGCGAATGAACCCTTTTGCCAGGCTGTCCTGAATATATTTGGACATAGCCTCCGTCTCTGGAGCAGAGAGGGGATACACTCTGCCCCTAGGGGGCTCGGAGCCTGGCTTCAGGTCTATTCGGCAATCGTATGGCCGGTGGGGAGGAAGGGTATCTGCGGCCCTCTTGGAGAAGACGTCCCTGTAGGCCTCATAAGGTGTCGGTAAACCTGGCTCCCCTGTATTCCCTGAGGACCCAACCGACCTAATGGTAGCGGGTGGTTCAGTAGTCACGAGGTGCTCCCTACAGGATCCTGCCCATGATGAGATCTCCCCTGTTGCCCAGTTGAGTATAGGAGCATGCTGTCTCAACCAGGGGAGGCCCAGTAGGATCTCATCCGTCCCCCCTGGAAGCACCAGGAAGGACACCTGCTCATGGTGTCCTGGTGGTACTTCCATCCTGAGAGGGATGGTGATCTGGGTGATGGGATCGACTAGTAGGGACCCGTTGACTACCCGAACCCTGAGTGGCTTGGGCAAGAGAACCAGGGGAACTGAGTATCGGGTTGCCAGGGAGATCGAAATGAAATTGACATCAGCGCCTGAGTCCAGGCAGGCCGGAGCAGAGAAGAGAGTAGTGCCAAACTGCAACTGGGCGCTGATAGTCAACCTAGAGGGAGAAGCAGCGTCTAGGAACCCCCCTCTGATGGAAACTAGACGCTGTCTTTTCCCGACGGTTTGGGACATCGGGTAGCTATGTGTCCCCTCTGCCCACAGGAAAAGCAGATGACACCAGACAGAGAACCTGGGGTAGAGGAGACCGCTTTGGACACCTCCATTGACTCCACGGAGTTGCCTACAGAGCTGGCTGGCGTGGGTGCTGAAGAGACCTCGAGCCTCCGCTCCGCCTGGCGGATGTCTATGCGAGAGGCAACCACAATCAAGGACTCTAAAGTAGCAGGCACCTCACGCGTGGCCAGTGCGTCTTTGACGAACCCTGCCAGGCCCTCCCAGAACACAGGGACAAGGACCTTATCGGGCCAGTCCAGCTCTGCGGCAAGTGTCCTAAAGTGTACGGCAAAGTCCCCGACTGAAGCGGACCCTTGCCGAAGTCGTAGGAGGCGCAGCGCGGAATCGTGGGTGACTTGAGGCCCGAGGAACACCATTCTCATGGCCCCAAGATAAGATGCTAAGTTATTCACCACCCGATCTCTGCGCTCCCACAACGGCGTGGACCACTTCAGCGCTCTCCCTGTGAGCAGGGACTGGACGAAGGCTACCTTCGCCTTCTCGGTAGCGTAAAGAGTCGCGGACAGCTCTAAGTAGGTGGTAACTTGGTTTATAAACCCACGGCACTCGGAGCTGTCCCCGCTAAAGCGCTCTGGAAGCGCAAGGCGAGGAGACCTTCCGCCCAATAGCACAGCCTGGGTTGCCGCCTGGGTGGCGACTGTCGTCAGAGCAGTCTTGTCGGAGGAAGACTGCTCCACTGCTGCCAAACGTGATTCCAACTGCTGCACATAACACAGCAACTGCTGCTGCTCTTCAGCCATAGCCAGACCTTTGGCGCGACCGTAATGTTACGAGGGGGACCCGGGGAAGCGTGCCAAGATGGGGAATGGACAGCTTCCGCCGGTCAAGGTCCACTGTGCGGTGTAAGGGACCGCTGCTATGGTGGGTGAAGAGTGAGCGGGTTGCTGCTAGCGATCGTCTGGAATGTCACAGACGATCTATGTACACCGGTCTGCCCTAACCCGTGTGGGTTGTATGGCAGGGATCACACGGCTCGGTGTACCTGTTGCACGGGGAAGCACAGAGGTGCCCACGCACGTGTGCCAGTGGAAGTCACGAGAATATGGCACGAGGGTAGCACAGAAGTGCCCACGCACGTGTGCTTTCAATAACCAGGTGAGTCCGGTGGAGACTCCAGGAGCTCACCTGGGACAGGAACACGGCCTGTTGAAGGAGCTACTGCCGGAGCAGCAAGGCAGGGACACGGCCTGCAAACCAGGTGCTGCCTAAGCAGCAAGGGCCAAGCCCACAGAAGACGATAATGCCTGAGCAGTGGCGTGGCAGCACGCTGCCAGATATCCAAACATAGAAGGACGGTCGCGCGCCGCCATGATGGCAGGAGGAGCTTTTAAGGAGGTGTAGCTCCAGCCAAGGGCGGGCGCGAGGCGGAGATGACGGACTTGACCCAATCAGGATCCACGACATCCCAGCCTGGCCAGTCAGGATTCACCACGTCACCAGCCTTGTCATCAAGCCGTGTGACGTCAGTGGGCGAATCAGGATCCACCAAGCATAGCACATGCTCACCCTCCTGCCTCTGGGAAATAGAGGCGGGATCCTCGGTCTCACAATGTGTAGAGATAACGGGAGTCTCACTGCTTCCCTGAGCAGCAAACCTCTGCACATTGCGCAACCTCACAGACCTTTGAGGCTGCTGAGCAGGAGGAGCTGTGGCAGGCAAGGAATGGGAGACCGCCTCATTTCTTGCAACAGGAGTACCACTAGGTGTCACCCTTGTGCTGCCTCTCTGAGGAGGTTTCTCCTGCAGTCTGGCAGACCTTCGGCGCTGCTGAGCAGGAGCGCTTGTGGCAGGCAAGGAGACTGTCTCATTCCTTGCCACAGGAGAGCCACGAGGTGTAACACCATGCTTTCTGAGCACCCCCGCTGCGAATTGCAGTCCGCAGCCACCCCAGAAAATGGCGCTTCCATAGAAGCGCCATCTTCTGGCGCTGTATCCATGTCTTCCAGCTGCCCTGGTGACGGGTGGCTCGCTGGGTAATAATGGGGTTAGGGCTAGCTGTATATTATCAGCTGTCCCTAAGCCTGAAATTCATGGTGTCACGCCAAAATTAGGCATAGCCACCATGAATTTCTAGTAAAGATAAAAAAAAACACAACACACAGAAAAATATTTTTATTAGAAATAAAACACAACACAATTAGTGACTCAATCTTTATTGAAATAAAGAACCCCCTTCTGCAGTAATCCTGTGTCAAGGGTCCCGCGCTGTCCAATCCGGAACCAATATCATCTGATCGGTTTGCTGGAAGGCATACCGATCAGATGATGTCAGGTTAAAGGACATGAATCACATCACACATCAGCTGATTGTATAAAAGCCATTTATACAATCAGCTGATGCATCAGTGCAAAAAAAAAAAAATACTCACTTATGTGCTGATTGGAGCTCCTGGAGCGGAGTCTGATCCCGTCCGATCGCTGCAGGAGCTGCCGGTAATCAGCTGATGAAGTCTCCTGACGGCAGGATCAGCTAATAGATGAAACCGGCCGGGTGCCGGCGTCACCGCGAGCCTTACGATCAGCTGATGCGTCAGGTGACCGCATCAGGTGATCCACCGCCAGGTCCTGCAGCCATCGGACGTGCCCGGGGAGACTGCACACACCCAGAGCGGTGGTACCGGGAGAGGAGCTGGGAGCAGACATGGCACCGGGAGTCTGCAGACAGGTGAGCATGACATTTTTTTTTCTACTGTTCACTTTTGTTTTCGCAGCTGCTTCCACCTTCTGCCCGGCCATGGCGGCGCACGGGAGCTGACATGGCGCCGCACGTAAGATTGAAGCAGCGGTGGCGGTATCTGGAGGATTCACGTTTCTGTGTTTACTGACAGAAGGAATCCTCTTCCTGTACATGTCACTTTACTACCCACTCCTTGCGTTTATAGCTGCGTTTTTAGTCATAGAAACGCACTAAAACGCAGCTATATTTGCAATTTGCGTTTTTCATTGCATTTTTGAACATTTCATTGAACTTAATGGGTGGAAAACGCAGTGAAAAACGCAAAAATAATTGACATGCTGCGTTTTTGTGTGCAGCACAAAAACGCAGCTAAAAAAAAACGCTGTGTGCAGACAGCAAAAATGAAAACTCATAGACTTTGCTGGGGAAGCAAAGTCATGCAGTTTTCTGAGCAAAAACGCACCCGAAAAACGCGCAAAAACGCCGCGAAAAACGCACTGTGTGAACTTACCCTAAGCCCTACAAGCCTATGTGCTTCGCTTATACTGTCGGTATAAGAATATATACACACTTATGTTTTTTCTTTTCCACAGGTCCAAATGCCTTTTCATGGTTAGAATAGAGGACCATGATGGTTCCTATATAAATGACAGCCATAATGCCGGCTTGCTTATTTTATAACTCTGCTTTTATTTGTACATAGAAGTGTTAAGTGTCCTGTCAGCCAGAGGTAACAATAGAGTGGGGATCCAAAAGTAATTAGACATGGACTGGAAGAACTGTTCATACACTGGGAAGGTGATATGTTTTGGGACTAGACTGATTTCTGGCTTTCTACCTGAAGAACCGCAAGAATTGCAATGGCAAAGGGGAATCCTGTAACATGGAAACAGTAACACAATAGTTTTGTCTTCAGTAGAGAAGATATCAGGTTACCCATCACAGAGATCATTAGCCTCCTACTGGTGTACTTATAGCAGAAAATATTTTCTAATGACCAAATACAAAAAAATATTTACAAAATTACCTAAGATTTTATGACATGCGAAATGAGTAGATTTTAGGCACTCACCATTCCCCATTGTAATGGTTTTTACAGCATAATATTCGGGGCAGAGACAATCTCTGTTTTTGTTTCAAATGCCTATATCCTTCTCTGCTGCTAAGCACCATATTAAGAAGCATGCCCTCCAAAGAAATAGCACAAAATGCAACTGGAAAGCCCTGGACAGTGCACATTTAAGGCCCCTTTCACACATCCGTTATTTGCTATCAGTCACAATCCGTCGAATTGTGAAAAAAACGGATCCAGCTCTGTATCCGTTTTTTCTCATTGACTTGTATTAGCGATGGATTGCGATGGATGGCGTCACGTTACATCTGTCATACGACGGATCCGTGGAAAAATGTGTGACCGTCGGATGGAGACGACGCCCACAGTAACGTTTTTTTCTGTCCATCGACGTCCGTCGTTTGGTGTAAGTGAAGCCTATAGGCGCAGGATCCGTCGTCATCCGTCAAATGACGGATCCATCGAATGATTCCATTTTTTGCAACCGAGCATGCTCAGCTTGTTGTGTAAATTCACTGCAGATCAAAAAAAATGTGGTATGACGAATCCGTTTTTTTACAGAATCCGTCTCATCAGTTTTACCACAATTTGCGACAGATCCGTCACATCACTCACAAAATGGATTGTGACTGATGGAAAAAACTGATGTGTGAAAGGGGCCTAATGGAAAGACAGACCTAAAAATAAAAACGCAAAACTTCCCCCAAGCACATAATAAATGTAAGAAACTGTACAAAACTAGTTGTAACACTAGAGGGCAGTACAGCCTCACAAATGATTCATCAGCGCGGGAGCGGTAGGGAGACATACGGTTTATCCTGCTCATTGTATACATCAGTACTGATCTGTCTATCTGTAATCAAATGATCAATCCCAATTCCTTAACAGTGTGCTCTGGTCACATCACGCTTCTATAAAACATTTATATGACCAAAACGTTTCCAGGCTTTACAATTTGTCCTATTCAATGGCTTTTATATGTGATCCAAAAAATTAATAGTTCTGTTCACAGTGGTAGAATGGACTCTGATGTCATACTCATATTGGATATTATAAATCTGTAACTGGGCCTTATAAACCCTATCAGTAGGATCAGTGCTCTGTGATGTTATACAAAGTGGAGCTCCATGCTACTCTGTCTTGGCCAGTAAAGAAAAAAACCTTTCCTCTAATTTACTGATAGTGTAAGCAAAGTCTAATGGCATCGTCGAAAATAGCAAAATTGTTTCCTTTAAACATAAAACTATCCTTACTAAAGTTTCTTATAAATACATATATATTGGACTTACTCCCACTCCAGCATTAAACTACACCATTATGAGAATGGTTTTGCTAAGCCCTACTCCTATTGCTGTCCAGATTGTAGGACTGTTCCGGCAAAATCGGCACCGTTGGCAGGTATGGATTATGGAGCCTCCAGGCTGGACTTTAGAATAAACTGGGCATTCCCTCAGGAATCAAGAATCCTTAGAATGCATTAACAGCTTTAGTCTGCCATTGTTCATCACAGTAATTATGGACTGGATGCTACAGAAAAGGCTTGGCTGCTAATTGCACCATATGTAGGTTGGGCACTGTATTTAGTAAAATAATCAACCCCTCCCATGAGGAAACAGCACCATTTTTTTTTCTTGAAGTCTCCAAAGACCTTGATGTGTGCAAAAGAATTTTTATTATAATCAGAAAATATAGGTCCATTTTAACCCTAGAATGCGCAAGCAATTGAATCTACCATAGAAAACAAATGACCTAGCAGGCCTGCGAGGCCCCAGGTATGCATTCTAGGGTTAACAATATGTTTCTAGAATAGATCCCTATTAGCATATACTACCTATAATTGACCTACAGTCATACATTTTTCAAAAATAGTTATTCTGAGTAGAGATTATTATCAATAAATTCCTTTTATTAAATATAAATATAAATGGGTATCACACAGTGCAAAGAAGTGAAAATGTTAGAAATTACTGTATAAAACAATTAAAGGGAAATCTCGACACAGGGTAGGTCAATTATAGGTAGTGTGTGCAGAAGAAGCCTATATATTTTGCAAGTAACATAGTAATGAGTACAGTAATCCTTTTCTATCTACTTACCCAGCCAGCTCCTGTTTAAATATACAGACACAAACACAGGAGGCACTGTAAAAAAGTCCACTACGGAGTTCACTTCTAGCCAAAACCACAGCTTGTCATTGGCAGCGATAAACTGTGAATACAAAGGGGGTTAAAAGTCAGATGAAGGGCACATTGTAAGAAAGTGAAGGTAAAGGCTCGACATGATTACCGGAATAGTCAGTGGTCATGTTAATATTCATTCAGTCACACTGGCTGTCTTCTCAGAGCAATGTACACAATCCACACAGGGAGTCACCACTATTATTTCTAGATCTTCCTTTAGCCCAGAGAGGAGCTGCTCATTTTCTTAAGGGCAATATGCAGGTTTCTCAAACATAGAACTGAATGGTAATGAAATAAAAATAATATATGTACACGTAGTGGTTTTTTTTACTAATATGTATTCTTATTACCATGCACTCCTATGAAGCATGCATAGTGAACTTCAGAAAATTAGTAGCTTCTGTCTTTAGGATGAAGGCCCATCTAGAAACAAGAATCATGGATCTCGATCTTCAGTGTTTATACTCGTGGGTTTAAATATTATATACATCTCTGGCAAAAATTAAGAGACCACTGCAAAATTGTCAGTTTTTCTGATATTTCTCTTTACAGGTATATTTTTGCGTGAAATGTAAATTGTTCTTTTATTCTAGAAACTACAGGCAACATGTCTCTGAATTTCCAAGCAATAAATGTTGTATTTATTTTCTGAAAATGAGAAATGGTCAAAATAACAAAAAAAATGCATTGCGTTCAGACCTTAAATAATAATGCAAAGAAAACAAGTTTGTATATGAACCACCTGAATTGTAAAGCGCTGCAGAATATGTTGGCGCTATAGAAATAAAGATTTATTATTATTACTATTACATTTTTTATCTAATTATGGAATGACCACCTTTCTAAATAATCACTAAGATGCTATACTGTTACCGACTAATACTTAATATCCACGTGGACACGTTCATCCATTGATCCAAATATATATTACACAGTGCCCGATTTGATACTGCAATATCGATCAGTGTGTAATACAACACTATACTGTACATGCAATTGCATCTATATTAGTTTATATACCAGAATAACAGTGTCCTCTGCTGACTATTTAGAATTATATAATTATAGACTAGATTTATTACTGCCGTAGGATTGTAATGATACATGAACCCCCTGAGCTCACAATATATTGAGGGCAGTGTTTCATAGATCCAGTCATTATTTCAACTTTTTGTTAGTGGTCATCTTGCTGTTAGATTCTCTAACTGTTATAGGGCACAAACCTTTATATCCCTAAGTATACTTACCATAGTTTCTCATAATGTTGATTGGTATCAATACATTGCAATACAATATTTCACATTAAGTGAATTTCATCAATCTAGTTATTACATTACAGCACTGCTCCCTGCTGGTTACATTGCTAAATAGGTATATATATATATATATATATATATATATATATATATATATATATATATATATACATATATATATATACATATATATATATGCTGCAAGCCGCTGCGGGGAGGATGAGCGCTGGCGTCATGAGGTTAGCTAAATTCATTACCTGCAGTGATGATCTCTGCTACAAAAAGTGAAATCAGCACTCATCACTGACTTCCATGACTGCCACATTCTCACATCAAGTATCGCGGGAGCCCAAGGCTGTGATGTTGCTTTGTCATTGTGGGCTCCTGCGAACAGAGTGATGTGCTCTGACGTCATGAGTTCAGCAGAGTTCATCACCGCAGGTATTGAACTGAGCTAACTTCATGAAGTCAGCGCTTGTCATCCACTGTGGTGACCTGCCCTAACGTAATGATGTTAGCTCAGGTCACTGCACTGCTCTCCCAGCCAATGGGGGACATTCTGCTCTTCATTGACTGGGACAGTGAGTATGGATCATCGTGGGACCACCTTATTAGAGTACACCGGTCCCGAATTTGTTTTTTCTTTTCAATAAATTGGTGAAAGAGGGAATATGTTGGGGAGTGTTTTTGTTTTTTTTCAAATAAAATTTATTTTGTCGTCTATTTTTTTTTATTACTGACTGGGTTAGTGATATTGGGTATCTGATAGACGCTGTGACATCACTAATGCAAGGACTTGAAGCCAGCAGACATTGCACAGCTGGTATCAACCCCATATATTACTTTGTTTGCCACCGCACTTGGGCAATGGGATGAGCCGAGGCAAATTGATTGGTGCATCTAATGGATGCGCCACTTCTGGGGCAGCTGCAGCCTGTTATTTTTAAGCTGGGGAAGGCCCAATAACCGTGGACCTCTCTATTCTGAGAATACCAGACCACAGCTGTCCACTTTACCTTTGCTGGTGATCCTATTTGGGGGGGACCCAACATTTTTTGTTTTAAATTATTTATTTTATTTCATTTAAAATAACAGCATGGGGTGCCATCTGTTTTTGATTACCAACCAAGGAGAAGCTGCCAGCTGTGGTCTGAAGCTGCCACTGTCTGCTTCCCCTTAGCTGGCTACAAAAAATAGGGGGGACCCCACGTACTTTTTTGGGGGAAACCAATGAATTTGTAGCTAAAAACAAGGCTAAACAGTGCCACATGAAAGGCACTAAAGGGTGCAAGATTACAAAATGCAGGGGTTTGGGACATTATTTACCTATCTATCTATCTATCTATCTATCTATCTATCTATCTATCTATCTATATATCCAGCTATGTATCTTTCTAGCTTTTGACTGTATGTAACCCTCCTTCCATTGCGGTCTGCAAAAACTGGAAGGCACACGGATGGCACACAAATCGTATACGGAAAGGAATGGATGCGGTTGTCACATGGATGTCACACGGATCATTAAGCCAAAACAGGAAATAGAACTCCATATCCAACAACCGTAGATTATGGCAAACCTCACCATATCAAGACTAGCAACCAAAAAATTGAGTTTGGATGAAAATAAATCATTATCAGAAGAGATATGTAAATTCAATACTTTTATTACATCATATATATATACACTGCAATAAATATTACAAAATAGATTTATTTATAATGTGCTGGTACCCACAGAATAAAAACACCCTACCCCTTAAAAACATACAAGAAACAGACTGGTGCAGTGTGGTATAATAAATATAGATAATACAAAACAAGTTATTACACAGTTAAATTGGACCACTGGGTACATAAGGGGTTAACATACATATCAAAAACCTGCTAACCAAAACACCAACTTAGTAATATAAAGTGCAAATGCAGTGTCAGAATGGGATGGCTGGCTCAGAATAAGAGAGAGTCCAGTAACTAAATATAAAGCCAAAATCTTAATATAGTTAGCACATCCAGTGTTTTTGTTATGTATGTTAGTCCCTTATGTACCCAGTGGTCCAATATAACTGTGTAATAACTTGTTTTGTATTATCTATATTTATTATACCACACTGCACCAGTCTGTTTCTTGTATGTTTTTAAGGGGTAGGGTGTTTTTAATCTGTGGGTACCAGCACATTATAAATAAATCTATTTTGTAATATTTATTGTAGTGTGTATATATATATATATATCTATATATATAATTGCCTTATTCTGTCTGTCTATCTGTCTGTCTGTCATGCTCCAAAATTGTGTCCTTACGGTGACACAAAGCTGATTGGCCGCTGGGCTCGCCATGGCCTCGCCCCCCACACCGATTGGCCGCTCGCCCAGGCTGCGCCCCCACACGGATTGGCCAGCCGCTCGCCCAGGCTCCGCCCCCCCACAGATTGGCCTCTCGCCCCGGCACCCTGCAGGCATTGGCAATTCGGCCACGCCACGCCCCGCCCCCCTCACGCAATGCACGCTAGCTCTGGCCCCGCCCCCTCCCTCCCCCCGCGCATTCCCCGAACTGACACGGCTGTCACGGAGGTGAGTACTGTACTCCCCCCCCCTCCCCCCACCCCCCCGCGCATTCCCCGAACTGACACGGCTGTCACGGAGGTGAGTACTGTACTCCCCCCCCACCCCCACCCCCCCCCGGCCCCCGCTCGCACGGGAGTGGTGTGGATACGTTGGTAACCATGCTGGCATGGTTACAAGCGCATCAAGGTCCTGCTGCGGCGGAAGATCCACACGCACACACATAACAGCACACACACAAACATACACACACATCAGATCACACTCACTCTCACACACACACCTCACACACACCTCACACACACCTCACATCGCCTCCACACACTCACAGCATCCGGCGATATCGCTTGCTTCTCGGCCTCGATACTGTGCTGTTGTGACCTTCCAGGACCTGACGGAGGATCACATGGCCAGAGGCATGTGGTATCTCCGGATGTTGTGAGTGTGAGCGCGTATGTGCGATATCGGCAGTGTCTGTGTGTGTGAGTGTATGCGATCGGGTGTGTGTGAGTGTATGCGATCGGGTGTGTGTGAGTGTATGCGATCGGGTGTGTGTGAGTGGATGCGATCGGGTGTGTGTGAGTGGATGCGATCGGGTGTGTGTGAATGGATGCGATCGGGTGTGTGTGAGTGGATGCGATCGGGTGTGTGAGTGTCGGCAGAGGAGCACGGCGTGCTGGAGGAGGCTGGGAGCAGAGAGGCTGATCATGGGGAAGGCTGGGAGGGGGAGGCTGATGCTGGGGGAGACTGGGAGGGGAAGGCTGATGCTGAAGGAGGCTGGGAGGGGGAGGCTGGGAGGAAGGAGGCTGGGAGGAGAGAGGCTGATCCTGGGGAAGGCTGGGAAGGGGAGGCTGATGCTGAGGGAGGCTGGAAGGAGAGAGGCTGATGCTGGGGGAGGCTGGAAGGAGAGAGGCTGAGGCTGGGAGGAGAGAGGCTGATGCTGGGGAAGGCTGATGCTGAGGGAGGCTGGGAGGGGAAAGCTGATGCTGGGGAAGGCTGGGAGGACGGAGGCTGGGAGGAGAGAGGCTGATCCTGGGGAAGGCTGGGAGAGGGAGGCTGATGCTGGGGGAGGCTGGAAGGAGAGAGGCTGATGCTGGGGGAGGCTGGAAGAAGAGAGGCTGATGCTGGGGGAGGCTGATGCTGGGGGAGGCTGGGAGGAGAGAGGCTGATGCTGGGGAAGGCTGGGAGGAGAGAGGCTGATGCTGGGGACAGAGAGGAGAGGCTGATGCTGGGAGGAGAGAGGCTGATGCTGGGATGAGAGAGGCTGATGCTGGGAGGAGAGAGGCTGATGCTGGGGGAGGCTGGGAGGGGGAGGCTGATGCTGGGGGAGGCTGGGACGAGGGAGGCTGATGCTGGTGGAGGCTGATGCTTGGGGAGGCTGATGCTGGGGGAGGCTGGAAGGAGAGAGGCTAATGCTGGTGGAGGCTGATGCTTGGGGAGGCTGATGCTGGGGGAGACTGGGAGGGGAAGGCTGATGCTGAGGGAGGCTGGGAGGGGGAGGCTGGGAGGAAGGAGGAGAGAGGCTGATCCTGGGGAAGGCTGGGAACGGGAGGCTGATGCTGAGGGAGGCTGGAAGGAGAGAGGCTGATGCTGGGGGAGGCTGGAAGGAGAGAGGCTGATGCTGGTGGAGGCTGATGCTTGGGGAGGCTGATGCTGGGGGAGACTGGGAGCGGAAGGCTGATGCTGAGGGAGGCTGGGAGGGGGAGGCTGGGAGGAAGGAGGCTGGGAGGAGAGAGGCTGATCCTGGGGAAGGCTGGGAAGGGGAGGCTGATGCTGAGGGAGGCAGGAAGGAGAGAGGCTGATGCTGGGGGAGGCTGGAAGGAGAGAGGCTGAGGCTGGGAGAAGAGAGGCTGATGCTGGGGAAGGCTGATGCTGAGGGAGGCTGGGAGGGGAAAGCTGATGCTGGGGAAGGCTGGGAGGACGGAGGCTGGGAGGAGAGAGGCTGATCCTGGGGAAGGCTGGGAGAGGGAGGCTGATGCTGGAGGAGGCTGGAAGGAGAGAGGCTGATGCTGGTGGAGGCTGATGCTGGGGGAGGCTGGAAGGAGAGAGGCTGATGCTGGTGGAGGCTGATGCTTGGGGAGGCTGGGAGAGGGAGGCTGATGCTGAGGGAGGCTGGGAGGAGGGAGGCTGGGAGAGGTAGGCTGAGAGAAGAGAGGCTGATGCACACACACACACACACACACGCGCGTGCACTGCACAACACACCACACACACACACACACACACTGGGAACCACAAACAACTGCCCTACACAGACACTCACACACACAGACAATGCTGCACACACACAACACCCAACACACAAACACCGCGGCACACACAAATATACGCACATACCGCACAACACACACATTGCACAAAACATACCTCCCCCCAAAACACACCACACACACACAAACTGCGCAGCACACACACAACGCTACAGACACACAGCGCTCCACAAACAACGCAACACACGCAACACACATACAACACCGCTCTCACCCCCCGTCACACCCAGACAACACCCAGAACATGCACAGCGCCTACACAAACACTTGGTAACTACACACAACAACATCTCTCTCTCTCTATATATATATATATGTAACAAAAATCATACATGAACTACACAATACGTAAATTCTAGAATACCCGATGCGTAGAATCGGGCCACCTTCTAGTATATATATATATATATATATATATATATGATGTAATAAAAGTATTGAATTTACAAATCTCTTCTGATAATGATTTATTTTCATGTAAACTTAATGTCACACGGATCATACCTGGAAAAACAGGACTGTTTTTTTGCGGACTGCAAAAATGGGATGGTTGTATGAATGTAGCTTTAATGAGCGTTGTCTGCAGCAGCATTCACTGCAGATACTTTCATATAGGGGCTACATGAATTACAAAGCACTATGCTCAGAATTATATGTTAATCTTGGTGATAGACTCCCTTATGGATCTACCATATGTGTCACATAAGGGCTATTTAGGAACTTTTCTTTCTAGCAAAGTAGAATAAAACCTTACATAACCTATGCATGGCAATATCTGCTAGCCCAAAAGGCAAATCATAAACTGTCCAAATTAGAACTCCATGAATTCTATAACATCATGCCACTAGTTTTGAAGAACTTCACTTTTAGCAATACCAGTGTCTAATGTGCACATTCGGCTGAAGTCGTACTGCCCATTATATAATCTTCAGAAGGAGTCTGATAAATCTTGTACATTTATTTAAATAGTCTAGGGCACACACAAGGTGGAGGGTCATTACTATCGAGGAGGTAATTAAGGCCATTTATACATACACTAACAGGATGCAGCCAAACCCCCAGTAGGTGGAGGCATCACAGGTGCAAGAGGAGCAAATCACACACACATCTCCAAAATATGGAGGGGGCGATTGCTGGATGATAAAATGCACACTAGTGGCTTGCATAGGGCTCCGTTCACACATGCAGGTGCATAATAACTGCCTGGCCAGCAGCCCATTAAACGCCCATACTATTCGACCAGACGGACTGCCCCTGCACTTATTTGCACCATACAGGGACAGAAACTCCACTACGCAAGGCCTTACATGAAGTTGGCCTGACTGCATGCTGTATAAAATGTTATGTGCAGAAATATATATAAAATATATATGAGGTATTAATTGGTATTATGGACAAAATACGGAAGCCCACAACCCACATCACGGATCCTCATTCTTGTGAGTCCCTACAGGGTTTTTTTGGCCTGGGCAATTCAAAACTGCTTCTATTGCTGTAAGTATTTCCTAATTTATGGAGATATTTATTCCTCTTTTTGCTGTTTATATGTATATATAAGTGTAGGGACACACAAGAATGAGGATCCATGATGTGGATTGTGGGCTTCCGTATTTTGGCCATTTTTACATTGAACACGAATACTTTTCTTTAGAGGGGCAAAATTTAATGTTAGGTTTCTATTAACTAGAAAATAGTTTCAAAAGCCAAAATGTTGGGGCCAGACTTTCCAGAAGAGGTAGTTTAAATTGGGGCTTAGGTTGCCAACAGTTCAAACATTGCAGTCCGTAAAAATAGGGCACTTTTTTGCCCTGTCTTTAAAAAATATTTAAGGCATCCATGAAATAAAGATTATTTTGACTGTAATTATCGTGATTTTAAAGTTTAGAGTGACTGCAGCTGATGTCTTAATTTTAGAACTATGAGATGTAGATGTATCACTTATAATAAAAATTATTTATAATGGTTTTCCAATGGGTCCGTACAAAATATTGACTGTACATGATTTTTTATAAGCTGTTCAGAAAAGTGAAACACCTAGTTGGCAACTCTGATGGAGACTAAAACAGAATGATCAGAGAGCTGAGATGTCAGGTCACTTTTCTGGGTCGTAATACTATGTGATTTTCCAAAAAAAAAGTCAAGAAGCCTTCTCATATGTGGAAGATGTGGGATAATTAATGCAACTGTGGTTGGTAACCACTTGGTTCGTCCTGAGGCAGTAAATGAAGAGTGACATACCATACTTTTAATTATAATTTTAAATTGACAAGTAATAGAAAAGACAACCAAGATGTACAATGAGTGGGTGCTCTTGTTAATAGTGATCCCCCGCTTTGATCAGGCAAACCATTAGAATCCAATAATGGTGAGAGTGCCAATGGCACATGTCAGTTGGCTCGCCAGGTAATAACAGTCTATCAATAAACAGAATTTCAACATTATTCTGTATTCTAGTAAGAATAACTTCAAATAATATTAGCAAAATATTGTTAAGAATGTTTGAGAATTAAAATGTGAGAGTTGTGGCATATATAGAGGAATTTGCACAACAGCTTATTTTCATTAAATTTATTTAAGCTTCTGGGGATAAAGAGAAGGAAGCTCGGTAGGTAGCAATTACAGAAGAAAAGTCTGCAGTTGTTATGTTATGTAACTGTCAAATTGTTACGATGAGTGATGCGCTGACTGTCATGACTCCCTCATACTCCCCGAGCAGGTGGATGGCCACATGACCACTGCATGGTATTTGCATAACTGCAGTCATGTGCCGACTAGTCTAACACAACTTCTCTCAATGGAAAAGAATTTAGAGAAGTGCAGGAGTTTAGTCAACACATGCTTGTAAGTATGGAAATCCCATATATGTGTCACGTGAACTTCCAACAACCACACAAGGAATACAGGGGAGTTGTGACAGTGCACTGAACACTATCACAATTCAACAGACTGCAGTCATAAAGATTAATTGCAGACTTTTCTTCTGCGACCAAAAAGAACACTTTAATTTCTTCATACACAAGACTAAAGTTGTCTCATCCCGCCAATATCAGTGGAATTGACCAACAGTCTACTGGGGGCCTACCAACTATCCCCCAACAGATGATACTGGGGTAGATAAGAATCATGAACTTTCAATTTAATGCCCAACTCTCATGTTCTTCAAGAAATATGTTGCTACCAATGCAACTTAGCAATGGGTTTCTCTGCTCTCCCCTATCCCATTTCATGTGAGCACAGGGAGACCTTTCACATCAATGACATTGCTGGAAATACGCATACAAAAGACCAGTAAGTAGTTTTTTACTACTATTATTATTATGATTATTATTATTTTAATCAAAGAAATACAGCATTACAGCATTTCAAATGGTGACCCCTCTTACATGGTTGACATAGGCGGTATGATACATAGGACCCACAAAGGCTTGTCTGAATGCTAATAGTTTGACTCTTGTAAATGTGTCAGTTGCAGTAGTAAAATGCGATGGAAGTAGGTGGTCAGGAAATACAATACTAAGCTTGTCTGGAATTTAGAATTCAACTCCATCACGTTCCAGGAAACCCTGTAAGATTTAAACATACTACTAGTCATGTGAGTCTGTCATCCCTAAAAGACATGTAAAAATACTAAGAGCGTTATACAGGAGACTTAGCCTTTATTAAAATCACACCAGCAGTTTACATTTCAGTATTTTATTAGCTGAAAAAATTAGTTTTATCTCAAATGCAAATGCACTATTGCAGTGCACACATTATGTGGCCGACAGGGACATAGTATGGAGCACTGGGTCTTCGACTAAGCCATGCATATGAAATAAAAGTAATTTTGTTAATGACTAAAACACTAAAATTTATCATGATGGTATGATTTTTATTGGAGCTAAATACCCACTATAACTGTTTAAGTAAAAGCAAATGAGAATACTAATGTATACTCCTAGTATACTGGCATGAAACCAGAACTATTCCCACCCTGTCCTGTAAAAGTCCTATTGAAAAAATGCCAGAACTTTTTATCATGCAATGAAAAAACTATTTGCCAAAACCAGAAACCCCTTTTATCACATTTTTTTTTTTATTAGTCATGTTCAGCACTAACACGGGCCCAATTCCAACTTTTATAACATTTTAACATGTTAAAAATACGACTTACCCTCAGACCAAAATAGAGGAGGAAGAAGATGTTGAAGGCCATATCTATCTGAAGTGTGAAGTCCTTGTAGAAGTTTTGGCAGGTTTCAATAGGGCTGAAAAGACATATCAGATAATTAAATGATTTTTTTTGATATACTAAAGGCCGCTTTACACTCTGTGACATTGCTAGGGATGTCGCTAGCAATCGCATCTGCCCCCGTCGTTTGTGCGTCATGGGCAAATCGCTGCCGTGGCAAACAATATCGCCAGGACGCGTCAAACGGACTTACCTTCCTAGCAACGTCGCTGTGGCCGGCGAACAACCTCTTTTTTAAGGGGGTGGTTCGTGCGGCGTCACAGCGACATTAATCAGCGGGCCACCAATAGAAGCGGAGGGGCGGAGAGCAGCCGCATTCACATCACTCCCATCTCGTTGCCGGAGGACGCAGTAACGCTGTTGTTCGTCGTTCCCGGGGTGTCACACATAGCGATGTGTGCTGCCTCAGGAACGACAAACAACCTGTGTCCAGCACAAGCAACGATATTTGGGAAATGAACGACGTGTCAACGATCAACGATTTGGTGAGTATTTCTGATCGTTAGCGGTCACTCGTAGGTGTCACACGCAACAATGTCGCTAACGAGGCCGGATGTGTGTCACGAATTCTGTGACCCCAACGATATCTTAATAGCGATGTTGTTGCATGTAAAGCAGCCTTAAGTGTTTAACACAACCCAAAAAATACATAAATAAAGAGGACTGCTGGAAAAAGCTTATTGCAGCATTCAGCAGACCCATAAACAATGAATGAAACAGCGGTTGAGAGTGCACACTGCCCCTTCATTCTAATGGTAATGAAAATGCCCTGTTCAGTCGATCTGTGAGGTCCCAGCGATCAGACCCCCACTAATTCAAAAGTTATCACTTATCTTTTTTTCACAGGTCAACCCCTTTAAACAATGTTGAAACCATATTTTTAAACTGTAATAGCACTACACTTAAGGTACCGTCACACATAACGAGATCGCTAGCGAGATCGCAGCTGAGTCACGGTTTCTGTTAGCGATCTTATATGTGTGACATCTACCAGTGATCAGGCCCCTGCTGTGAGATCTCTAGTCATTGCAGAATGTTCCAGGCCATTTTCTTCAAAGGCGATGTCCTGCTGGGCAGGATACATCGCTGTGTTTGACACTGTGTGCAGGGTCACAGTGACTGCTGAGATCGTTATACAGGTCGCTACTAAGATCTGACTGTGTGACATCTCACCTGCGACCTCCCAGCGACTTACCTGCGATCCCTATCAGGTCGCATCGTTTTCTGGATCGCTGGTAAGTCGTTGTGTGTGACTGGGCCTTTATACCATTTAAAGGGGTCGTCTTATCACAGGTACTAGTTGTATATCTATTCTCAATGAATAGTTGATAAGGCCAAACCACTCTTTTAATTGCTCAAACAAAGCAGTAATGCTAGGAAAGCACATTTTGTCTTCTCTTAGCTCAACATGGTTAAGGCCCCATCACACTAAGCAACATCGCAGGCAACTTCACTGCTAACGAACAACTTTTGTGACGTCGCAGCGATGTTGCTAGTGATGTTGCTGTGTGTGAAATCCAGCAACAACCTGGCCCCTGCTGTAAGGTCGCTGGTTGTTGCTGAATGTCCTGGACCATTTTTTAGTTGTTGCTGTCCCGCTGTGAAGCACAGATCGCTGTGTGTGACAGCGAGACAGCAACAACTAAATGTGCAGGCAGCAGGAGCCGGCTTCTGCGGACACTGGTAACCACGGTAAACATCGGGTAACCAAGAAGCCCTGTCCTTGGTTACCCGATATTTACCTTCGTTACCAGCCTCCTCCGCTCTCACTGTCAGTGCCGGCTCCTGCTCCTTGCACGTGTAGCAGAGTACACATCGGGTAATTAACCCCATGTGTACTGTAGCTAGGAGAGCAGGGAGACAGCACTAACCATTGTGCACTGCTCCCTGCTCTCTGCACATGTAGCTACAGCACACATCGGGTAATTAACCCAATGTGTGCTGTAACTAGGAGAGCAGGGAGCCAGCGCTAAGCATTGTGCGCTGCTCCCTGCTCTGTGCACATTTAGCTGCAGTACACATCGGGTAATTAACCCGATGTGTGCTGTAACTAGGAGAGCAGGGAGCCAGCGCTAAGCGGTGTGCGCTGCTCCCTTCTCTGTCACATGTAGCTGCAGCACACATCGGGTAATTAACCCGATGTGTTCTGTAACTAGGAGAGCAGGGAGCCAGCGCTAAGCGGTGTGCGCTGCTCCCTGCTCTGTCACATGTAGCTGCAGCACACATCGGGTAATTAACCCGATGTGTGCTGTGACTAGGAGAGCAGGGAGCCAGCGCTAAGCGGTGTGCGCTGCTCCCTGCTCTGTCACATGTAGCTGCAGCACACATCGGGTAATTAACCCAATGTGTGCTGTAACTAGGAGAGCAGGGAGCCAGCGCTAAGCGGTGTGCGCTGCTCCCTGCTCTCTGCACGTGTAGGAGCGTGCGCTGGTAACCAAGGTAAATATCGGGTTGGTTACCCGATATTTACCTTAGTTACCGAGTGCAGCATCTTCCACGTGGCGCTGCTGGCTGAGTGCTGGTCACTGGTTGCTGGTGAGCTCACCAGCAACCCGTGTAGCGATGCTCCAGCGATCCCTGCCAGGTCAGGTTGCTGGTGGGATCGCTGGAGCGTCGCAGTGTGACATCTCACCAGCAACCTCCTAGCAACTTACCAGCGATCCCTATCAGGTTGGATCGTTGTTGGGATCGCTGGTAAGTTGTTTAGTGTGACTGGGCCTTTAGACTTTGAGTATATAGTATTAGCCTTTTGGAAATTGCTGAGTCCAGCCTATAGAAAGTGAAATGGCAAAAAGGTCTGACAGCTGTGATATGACATGAATTTCAGAAATGAGATAACTATGTCTACATATTAATGCCTGATATCTAGGGATGAGCGAACTTGAACTGTAAAGTTCAAAGTTCGTACCAAATACCTGGTGCCCGGGGCTTGAACCCAAAAACTGACTTTTCATAGAAGTCAGTATCTGAGTTCTGGGGCTGTTCGTATGTTAATAAAATTTGTTGAAAGGCTGAAGCGCAGCCAATCAATAAGCTTTTCGGTATGGGGAAGAATCATGTACACTGCTGTGAAGAAAATAATTAATAATAATTTTAAAAAAATGGTGTGTAGTCCCCCTATTTTTTTTATAACCAGCTCTAGTCATGTAGATAACGGTGGGCTGCAACTTTCTGCAGTCTGCTTTACCTTGGCTGGTTATTGAAAATAGAGGGGAACCCATACTATCTTTTTAAATTATTTATATAAATAATTAAAAGAAACGGTGTGGGGTACTCCCTATTTAGGATTACCAGCCAAAGTAAAGCCGGGGGTTTTCATTATCAGAATAGGAAGGCTCAAAGTTTTTGGCCCTTCTTAGTCTAAAAATAGTATCCTACAGCCAGCACAGAAGTGGCACATATATTAGATGCACGAATTCTGGCTTTTTGCCCAGCTCTTCGTGGTTGCCCTGATGCGGTAGTAATTGAGGTAATACTTTTGTGATTGATGTCAGCTGTGAATTGACACCTGCCATCTAGCCCAGAGGTAAGTAAAGGACAGGTGTCTATTAGACACCCCCATTACTCACCCAAAAAGTGTTCAGTTCAAAAACACACACTGGAAAAAAATAGTTTATTTGACTAAAGACTCCCCAAACTCCCTCATTTACCAATTTATTAGTTAAAAAGAAATCATCAAGGCTCCATAGGATTTGATGGGCATCATCGGACATTACACTATTGGATTACATTAGAACTTAGAGGATTTATTTGGCATTATGATAAGCCCAATGGTGCACCCATCGTGCCCTAACAGTCAAAGTAACTCCTAAGCACGTCATTATTTCCATTTTCAACTTAACATATTGATTCCCGCCCTTGTTGCATTTAGTCCAAAAAAGGTTGAAGCCGGAGTCCTCCACTCCATTACATATGGAGGAGAAGGGTTGTTATGGACTGATTCATTAACTCACTTCCAAGACTGGTGCAGTCATATATTGCCCAGAGAAATCCCCAAAATGCTGATGACCTAGTGGGCTTGGTTGAAAGGTACCAGGCGATCGATAGGTCCACGGAGAAGCTAGAGGTCATTGCATCTCTATACAGGCAGTTCCAAAGTGAGGCCGACAAGAAGGGTACTGGAGCCCCAAATGGAGGCTTGCAAGGTCTCAAGGGGCAGCTGAGGCATAACCGAAGGCCTTAGCTAATTACATAATTTTTTGGAGGTGTCATGGCCCAGGGAACATAGCCACCCGCTGTGCCACTGAGCCTTAGAACTGCAATATGATTCGGTGCTGTTCATACTATACTGTCCAACCTGAAGTGTGGACTCTCAACCCGGTGACAGGCCTCAGGCATGTTCTGTAACAATAAACGGAGTACCAATGACAAAACTGTTGAATTTATGGAGATTGGTAAGCCTGGTGAGGGCCACACTCCCTCCCCACTTGATTCCAGGGACAATGGTTAGCATCCGCTATATCCAAGGGGATGCTAAGGAGTCTCCTATGATTAGAGTGACCATAGACACAAACTGTGGCACTGAATCCAAAGAGGTCGGCGTGGTGAAAGACCTTTTAAGTTCTGTAATAATAGCGAAGGACTTTGTCTTATTCTGGGAATTGTGAGAAAAAAGGGAGGTGCCTGATTACTCAGGTAAGAGCCAGGTCACCCTTAAGAAGGCCTCATCACAGTCAGAATTGGATGAGTTTCCCTTTTGTGCACTTGTTGGCGATGAGGAAGAGACAATGTCCCCTGAGACCAACATACCGGAACTAATGCTATCCAGTTGAAACCTTGGTACCGCTCAACTTAGGGACCTAACTTTAAAAGGGGCGTTTGATAATGTTACAGTATTGAATGCGGTTACTCAAGAACCAAGAGCCAACACCCGTATTTTGCCATGAATAGGGTCATATTGGGTCACTAAGAAAAGAGGTGAAGTGGTTGAGCAATTGTTAGAATCACGACCCTTCAGGTGTAAGGTATTATACATGGCCCACACACATGTCTTGGGTAAGTCCCCTGGGAGTGGACAAAATCTAAGAATGGATCCTCCAAAGGTTCTAATGGCGTGGCTGTCATAGAGAAATTGATAAATACTGTAAGTCCTGTCCCACCTGCCAGCTTACCGCCCCGCTCCCTTGTTTCTGTAGTCCCTTAGTGTTATTGCCCATCAAAGAAGTGCCATTTGAACACATTACTATGGATTTAGTGGGACCGCTCATCAAGTATGCCCGAGGGCATCAATAAATATTGTTGGTTTTGGACTATGCTGTATCTGCTATTTTCCATCAGAGAAGCTCACCAAGCTTTACCGGCTTTTCTCCCTTTGAAGTCTTGTATGGCTGCCATCCTTGTGGGTTCCTGAACATAGCAAAGGAGAACTGAGAATCAGAAATTACATTTCACAAATGCGGAATTTAGCATGTGGCACAGATGCAAGAGAGAATTGCAGAGGTGATGCCCATCGTGAAAGAGAGCCTCCTCAAGGCACAAGAAGCACAGGTAAGAGTGTACAATTGCTCAGCAAGTGTAAGACAGTTAAGCCCTGGTGATACAATGTTAGTGTTGATCCCCACTGTGGAGAGTAAGTTTCTGGCCATACTAAGTGGTCAAAAATTTCGCAAGGTGAACTATAAGATCCACCAAACCAGAAGAAGGACATCCTACCAGGTGTACCACGTCAACCTGATAAGGCTGTGGTGAGACAGGTGTTACGAACCGGCGCCGCCATAGCCGCAAGCAGCCTGCTACGGTTCCTGTTGCGCCCAGGCGCCGGCTGCCGTTCTTGGCCGTGCCTCGGGTCGTCCAGTTGGCTGTTCCTTCCACCACGTCTAAGTGTGGAGAGGCGGCTAGTGCGCATGCGTGCGCCGATTTACCCCAGCCAGAGTTTAAGCCCGGTGTTTTGCCTAGTGAGCATGCTCAGCCTGTTTGTGTTATGTCTGAGACTAAGTCCTCAGTTCAGGCTATTGAGCATGCTCCCACAATTAACCCTAACAGCCTCTTTGCACAGGTACTTGGACTTCGTGCTGTGTCTAAGTTCTGGGATGTGCCTACTGAGCATGCTCAAACTGATAGTCTGCTTTCTAAGCCTGTGGCTCAGGCTACTGAGCATGCTCAGGCACTTAGTGCATCAGAGGCTAGGTCCGGTAAGGACCTCACTGAGCATGTCCGTGAGGTGGCAGGCCCTGATAGGGCAGAGGGTGTCAGGTGTCCTGATGACGTGGCAACTCCGGACTGGCTCGCAGAGGCCCGCCCCTATGATCTGGCACCTCAGTATTGGTCATCAGACGATGACTGGTGAAGTGTTTGGGGCGTGGCTGCCATGAAGTCATCAATGATGTGGCGGTTCCGGATAGGTCGCATGTGACGTCACTGATGACATGGCACTCTGCTATTGGACCTTGGTGCTTCCACCCTGGGTTTGGGGCGGACCTAGGTTATAAAAGGGGCTGGAGACAACATGGAGGTGCGCAGTCTTCACTTTTGCTCAGTCAGAGCACACCTCCATGTTAGAGCCACATTGCGGCATAAGCCTATGTTGGGAAGCGGTAGGTAGGGTTAGGCGAACGGTGCCTGTCACGCCAAGATTCGTGGCTCGGCACATCAGGGTCGGGCGCCGTGCTTCCCTCCTGCCGCTCCAGTCTTGCTATAGCAGCCCAGTGGCGTTAACTGGGTTGCGGCTGCTGTGCTTCCTTTCCGATTGTGCGCCCTACGCACACGGACAACGCACCTGCTGCACCACCTGTCCGATTGTGCCCCCTACGCACATGGACAACGCACCTGCTGCGCCACCTGTCCGATTGTGCCCCCTACGCACACGGACAACGCACCTGCTGCGCCACCTGTCCGTTGTGCCCCCTACGCGCACGGACAGCGTACCCCAGGACCCCTGTGGAGTTAACAGGGTGTTCCTTATCCTCCTCGGCTTCCCGGTCAACGCTACTGGTGTACCCATCTGGCCTGACGTGTCCTACACACACGTGGCCAGTCGAGAGGTGGCCAGAAACGCTAATCGGAGGACCGCTCGGCCTGACGTGTCCTTCACACGTGGCCGACAGGGCGCTTTCGTGGCGGTCTTCCGGTCAACGCTACCTGGTTACCACCCGGCCTGACGTGTTTCCTGCACACGTGGTTGGTGTAGCGCTAGGTGCACCAAAACGCTAATCGGGTTGTCGTCCGGTCTGACGTGTCCCAACAACCGTAACCGGTTCCCAGAGTTCCTGGGTTATCTCAGAGCCATCCAGCTCTATAGTCTCCGCCTAACCCTCAGGTGCCAGCAGCTCCTTTGTCATCTGGAGCACGGTGGGCCCCGACTGGCGATTAGGATATATACCCCCTGGTCCTAATCTGCCGGTCCCCCCGTAACAACAGGGAAGCAGTGGAAACTCCATGTCTGGTGGCCAAGATGGAAGTGTACATCGAAGAAGTCACACTGACAAAGACGCAGTCACTCGCTCAAAAACAGCAGTGCTGGGAATTGCTCCACCCAAACAGAGACCACTTCTCAGAATTCCAGAGGTGTCCTCAGGTCACAGAACATGAGGTTCTTACAAAGCCTTAAGAACTTAAAGCTGTATTGGATCCTCAAAGCCCGGGAGATGATTTTGAAAGATTTAAAGCGGATGCTGGATCTAGGGGTCATTGAATAGACTAAGGGGTACTTTGCATGCTGCGACATCGCAAGCCGATGCGGCGATGCCGAGCGCGATAGTCCCCGCCCCCGTCGCAGCTGCGATATCCTTGTGATAGCTGCCGTAGCGAACATTATCGCTACGGCAGCTTCACATGGACTCGCCTGTCCTGGGACGTCGCTCTGACCGGCGACCTGCCTCCTTATTAAGAGGGCAGGTCGTACGGCGTCACAGCGACGTCACACGGCAGGCGGCCAATAGGAGCGGAGGGGTGGAGAAGAGCGGGATGGAAACATCCCGCCCACCTCCTTCCTTCCGCATATCCTACGGAAGCCGCGGTGACGCAGGTAGGAGATGTTCCTCGCTCCTGCGACTTCACACACAGCGATGTGCAGTAGCGGGGAACAACATCGGACCGTCGCATCAGCGTAATTATGGATTACGCCGACGCTGCACCGATGATACGATTACGACGCTTTTGCGCTCGTTAATCGTATCATCGAGCCTTTACACACTACGATGTCGCATGCGATGCTGGAAGTATGTCATTTTCAATTTGACCCCACCGACATCGCACCTGTGATGTCGTAGTGTGCAAAGCCCACCTAAAAGTGTCTGGCCCAGTCCCACTGTGCTACTACCAAAACCAGATAGAGAATGGTGTTTTTTGTAATGGCTATTAGAAGCTGAGGTATCTAAATTTGATGCCTATCCAATGCCTTTTGTCGATGAGCTCATTGAAAGGCTAGGGTTGGCAAGGTACATCACTACCCTTGACCTAACAAAGAGGTATTGGCAAATCCACATGTCCCAAAGCACCAAGAAGAAGATAGCCTTCTCTTTGCCTAATGGATCCTGCTGTTTGGGTTGCAAGGAGCCCCAGCCACCTTCAAGAGGTCCATGGACCAGATGCTAGCTCCCCACAAAAAGCACGCAGATTTCTAACTGGATTATGTGGAAGTCATCTGTGGAAGGTTCAAGCGGTACTTGATGCCAGTGCATCAAGTAGGCGGCATTTTCCATGAACCTGAAGAAGTCTGCCATGGGAGGGAGAAGGCTAAGTACTAAGGCTATATCATTGGTAGGGGCAAAATCAACCCTCAAGTAAATGAAGTGGAAGCAATCGAAAATTGGCTGCAACCATTCTCAAAGAAGCAAGTTAGAGGGTTTCTGGGAATTGTGAGATACTTCTATCGGTTTATCCCCAACTTTTTCATGATAGCCGCACCCCTGACTGACTTCCTTAAGGACATGAAGTCATCTGTGGCAAAGTGGTCTTCAGAAGTGGAGATGGCATTCTAGGAATTGAAGCTTTCTCTGTGTAAACAGCTCGTCTTGGTGACATCCGACTTCATCTCTCATCCTGTGAATAGAACTAGCCCATCGTGGAGAAGGAGTGTTTGGCCATTATATGGGTGCTTGACACTTTAAGGTACTACTGATTAGACTGAAAATTCAGATTAATGTCAGATTTTGCCTAAGATGGATGAGGAAATAAAAGGGGAAGAATACCTGGGTGACTAGGTGGTGTTTAGCGCTCCTGGATTGTAGTTTCCTTGTAGAACATAGGTAAGGGAAATTACATGGAAATGCTGAAGATCTATCGAGGTGTCTTTGTTTAATGATAGAAGGTGCCAAGCTCTACAGCTTTGGGGAGAGGGGGCATGTAAGAGAGTCACTGGTAGATGCCAAAAGGATTAATAGGCTATAACAGTGACGGGTGTTTGTGAACAAAGAGATGGGTGGGACAGCTATACACATATCTCCACCTTACGGCGGGCTCTGAGAGGTAAAATGTAGCTTTTTGGATTCAGTCTGTGTGTATAGGTGTGCAGACCTCCATCGAAGTGCTTGTGCTAACATAGCTGGATATTTACCTAAGCAGGCGGATCCCGCAGAAAGGAGCAGGCCAGTATTATTAGGGGAATGGGTGGTTTGCAATACCAAGATAGGTTATTAAATTTAAGGTTATTCAGTTTGGAAAAATAAAGGCTTATTATTATTATTAGATTGTACAAGTATTTGAGGGTACAGTACAGAAATTTGTATAGTGATTTTTCTACATCTAGGCATGCAAAGGGGACAGAGGGGGGCATCCTCCAAGTCAAGAGGGAAGAAGATTTAATCATAATCACACATGCTGATTCTTTATTGTAAGAGCAGTGAGACTATGGAAATCTCTGCCACATTGTGTAATACTGGTTCATTTACTGAAACAAGGAAGCCTCACTGTTTTTCTTGAAAAATATAATATTTCAAGTTATGGGCACCAGCTCCTGTGAGAGGATGTTGAACCAGGGAACTAGTCTAATTACTTTATGTGGAATCAGAAATAAATTGTGTCCCTTAGTATGGAGCTATTACCATTAGTGATGAGCGAGCATGCTTGTAACTACTCGGTACTCGCACGAGTATCGCTGTACTCGGGCTGCTCGGCGGGGACCGAGTAATCTCGCGATACTCGTGCTGTACTCGTGGTCTTCATTTCTGCATGTTGGCGCTCTTTTGAGAGCCAGCCCTCATGCAGGGATTGGCTGGCAGACCACTGCAATGCCACAGCCCTGTTAGTTGTGGAATTGCAGTGATTGGCCGGCCTGCACAGCGTGACCGAGCCTTTATATCGGCCGGCGCGCTGTGCTCTGCTCACAGCTATCCAGACAGTCAGTGCAGGGAGAGTGTCGCTGATTCAGGGAAAGTTTTGCGGCCCTTTATAGTTAGTTCCGGAGCAGGGCTGCAAACAGTGTGACCAGAAGTCCTTCTCAGGACTATTCTAGTTGTATACAGGCAGGCAGGGTATAGCCAGGTCGGAGTACAGTAGCAGAGTCCTTCTCAGGACTATTGTTGCTATATACAGGCAGGGTATAGCCAGGTCGGAATACAGGCTATTGACCAGAAGAGTCCTTGTCAGGACTATTGTAGCAGTATACAGGCAGGCAGGGTAGTGGTGACCGTATACCAGCCTTCATCATATCTGGGGCTGGTGTACACAGTGTAAAACAGTCCAGATAGTGTCAGACTTCTCAGTAATTGTCGCTCCTAAAAACCAGTTAGGTTCTTATTGCGTCCGTGCTTGCATTTAAAAACAGCACGTGTGTGGCAGTCGGTGGCAGCGTACAGGTGCGCGTTTTGCACAAACTATTATATAACGCACAAGTCTAGTGTATAATACACGTCAGTCAGCAGTGTCTGATAGTGTCAGACTTCTCAGTAATTGTCACTCCTAAAAACCAGTTAGGTTCTTATTGCGTCCGTGCTTGCATTTAAAAACAGCACGTGTGTGGCAGTCGGTGGCAGCGTACAGGTGCGCGTTTTGCACAAACTATTATATAACGCACAAGTCTAGTGTATGATACACGTCAGTCAGCAGTGTCTGATAGTGTCAGACTTCTCAGTAATTGTCGCTCCTAAAAACCAGTTAGGTTCTTATTGCGTCCGTGCTTGCATTTAAAAACAGCACGTGTGTGGCAGTCGGTGGCAGGGTACAGGTGCGCGTTTTGCACAAACTATTATATAACGCACAAGTCTAGTGTATAATACACGTCAGTCAGCAGTGTCTGATAGTGTCAGACTTCTCAGTAATTGTCGCTCCTAAAAACCAGTTAGGTTCTTATTGCGTCCGTGCTTGCATTTAAAAACAGCACGTGTGTGGCAGTCGGTGGCAGCGTACAGGTGCGCGTTTTGCACAAACTATTATATAACGCACAAGTCTAGTGTATAATACACGTCAGTCAGCAGTGTCTGATAGTGTCAGACTTCTCAGTAATTGTCGCTCCTAAAAACCAGTTAGGTTCTTATTGCGTCCGTGCTTGCATTTAAAAACAGCACGTGTGTGGCAGTCGGTGGCAGGGTACAGGTGCGCGTTTTGCACAAACTATTATATAACGCACAAGTCTAGTGTATAATACACGTCAGTCAGCAGTGTCTGATAGTGTCAGACTTCTCAGTAATTGTCGCTCCTAAAAACCAGTTAGGTTCTTATTGCGTCCGTGCTTGCATTTAAAAACAGCACGTGTGTGGCAGTCGGTGGCAGCGTACAGGTGCGCGTTTTGCACAAACTATTATATAACGCACAAGTCTAGTGTATAATACACGTCAGTCAGCAGTGTCTGATAGTGTCAGACTTCTCAGTAATTGTCGCTCCTAAAAACCAGTTAGGTTCTTATTGCGTCCGTGCTTGCATTTAAAAACAGCACGTGTGTGGCAGTCGGTGGCAGGGTACAGGTGCGCGTTTTGCACAAACTATTATATAACGCACAAGTCTAGTGTATAATACACGTCAGTCAGCAGTGTCTGATAGTGTCAGACTTCTCAGTAATTGTCGCTCCTAAAAACCAGTTAGGTTCTTATTGCGTCCGTGCTTGCATTTAAAAACAGCACGTGTGTGGCAGTCGGTGGCAGCGTACAGGTGCGCGTTTTGCACAAACTATTATATAACGCACAAGTCTAGTGTATAATACACGTCAGTCAGCAGTGTCTGATAGTGTCAGACTTCTCAGTAATTGTCGCTCCTAAAAACCAGTTAGGTTCTTATTGCGTCCGTGCTTGCATTTAAAAACAGCACGTGTGTGGCAGTCGGTGGCAGGGTACAGGTGCGCGTTTTGCACAAACTATTATATAACGCACAAGTCTAGTGTATAATACACGTCAGTCAGCAGTGTCTGATAGTGTCAGACTTCTCAGTAATTGTCGCTCCTAAAAACCAGTTAGGTTCTTATTGCGTCCGTGCTTGCATTTAAAAACAGCACGTGTGTGGCAGTCGGTGGCAGGGTACAGGTGCGCGTTTTGCACAAACTATTATATAACGCACAAGTCTAGTGTATAATACACGTCAGTCAGCAGTGTCTGATAGTGTCAGACTTCTCAGTAATTGTCGCTCCTAAAAACCAGTTAGGTTCTTATTGCGTCCGTGCTTGCATTTAAAAACAGCACGTGTGTGGCAGTCGGTGGCAGGGTACAGGTGCGCGTTTTGCACAAACTATTATATAACGCACAAGTCTAGTGTATAATACACGTCAGTCAGCAGTGTCTGATAGTGTCAGACTTCTCAGTAATTGTCGCTCCTAAAAACCAGTTAGGTTCTTATTGCGTCCGTGCTTGCATTTAAAAACAGCACGTGTGTGGCAGTCGGTGGCAGGGTACAGGTGCGCGTTTTGCACAAACTATTATATAACGCACAAGTCTAGTGTATAATACACGTCAGTCAGCAGTGTCTGATAGTGTCAGACTTCTCAGTAATTGTCGCTCCTAAAAACCAGTTAGGTTCTTATTGCGTCCGTGCTTGCATTTAAAAACAGCACGTGTGTGGCAGTCGGTGGCAGCGTACAGGTGCGCGTTTTGCACAAACTATTATATAACGCACAAGTCTAGTGTATAATACACGTCAGTCAGCAGTGTCTGATAGTGTCAGACTTCTCAGTAATTGTCGCTCCTAAAAACCAGTTAGGTTCTTATTGCGTCCGTGCTTGCATTTAAAAACAGCACGTGTGTGGCAGTCGGTGGCAGGGTACAGGTGCGCGTTTTGCACAAACTATTATATAACGCACAAGTCTAGTGTATAATACACGTCAGTCAGCAGTGTCTGATAGTGTCAGACTTCTCAGTAATTGTCGCTCCTAAAAACCAGTTAGGTTCTTATTGCGTCCGTGCTTGCATTTAAAAACAGCACGTGTGTGGCAGTCGGTGGCAGCGTACAGGTGCGCGTTTTGCACAAACTATTATATAACGCACAAGTCTAGTGTATAATACACGTCAGTCAGCAGTGTCTGATAGTGTCAGACTTCTCAGTAATTGTCGCTCCTAAAAACCAGTTAGGTTCTTATTGCGTCCGTGCTTGCATTTAAAAACAGCACGTGTGTGGCAGTCGGTGGCAGGGTACAGGTGCGCGTTTTGCACAAACTATTATATAACGCACAAGTCTAGTGTATAATACACGTCAGTCAGCAGTGTCTGATAGTGTCAGACTTCTCAGTAATTGTCGCTCCTGAAAACCAGTTAGGTTCTTATTGCGTCCGTGCTTGCATTTAAAAACAGCACGTGTGTGGCAGTCGGTGGCAGGGTACAGGTGCGCGTTTTGCACAAACTATTATATAACGCACAAGTCTAGTGTATAATACACGTCAGTCAGCAGTGTCTGATAGTGTCAGACTTCTCAGTAATTGTCGCTCCTAAAAACCAGTTAGGTTCTTATTGCGTCCGTGCTTGCATTTAAAAACAGCATGTGTGTGGCAGTCGGTGGCAGCGTCAGGCTCCATATTGTCCCTGGATAGAGACGTGCATGATGGCCTGTAAACATGAAGTGCCCATTGTAAGGAAGTGGGTCTATTGTAGTATAGCCCTTAGGCAGGGCAGCCAAAAATTGGGAGGCTCCACATTGTCTCTGGATAGAGACGTGCATGATGGCCTGTAAACATGAAGTGCCCATTGTAAGGAAGTGGGTCTATTGTAGTATAGCCCTTAGGCAGGGCAGCCAAAAATTGGGAGGCTCCACATTGTCCCTGGATAGAGATGTGCATGAGGGCCTCAAAACATTGTTCCCATTGCAAAGGAGCAGGTCTCCTGTCGTTGTAATGCCCATTCAGAAAGAATGGGCGAAAAAATTTACCACTGGGGGTATACCTGAAACAACGGCTTAACTATTGTAACGGTCACCATGATGGCGCATGAGGAGAAGGAGGAGCAGTCCAGCGATTAGCCAAAGTCCAGAAGTGTGTTACCATGGGTGAGTGGAGGTACATGGCAAATTCCCGTTACAAACTTTAAATTCCGCTGTAATTTGCTGTTGGTGTGTGTGGTGAAGTCTGGCCAAATCCAACCCTTGTTCATCTTGATCAGAGTCAGCCTGTCAGCATTTACAGTTGACAGGCGGGTGCGTTTATCTGTAATGATTCCACCTGCGGCACTAAAAACACGCTCTGACAAAACGCTAGCGGCAGGGCAGGCCAGGACTTCCAAGGCGTAGAGAGCCAATTCATGCCACGTGTCCAGCTTGGATACACATTAATTGTAAGGCACAGAGGAATGTCGGAGTACAGTTGTTTGATCTGCAAGGTACTCCTTGAGCATCTGGGCAAACTTAGGATTTCTTGTGGCACTACCCCTCACCTCAGGGGCTGTGGTATGTGAGGGGCTGAGAAAACTGTCCCACATCTTAAAGACTGTTCCCCTACCTCTGGCGGATTGGACTTGTGCCCCTCTCGGCTGTACGCCTTGGTTGTCCACTGATTCCTGACCTATGCCGCTAGCGTTTTGTGAGGGGAATGCTTTGCCTACTTCCGTGACTATGGCCTTCTGGAACTGCTGCATTTTGCCTGACCTCTCCGCCTCGGGAACAAGAGACATAAAGTTCTCCTTTTAGCGTGGGTCTAACAGTGTTACCAACCAGTAATGATTGTCGGCCAAGATGTTCTTAACGCGAGGGTCACGAGACAGGCAGCTTACCATAAAGTCAGCCATGTGTGCCAGACTCTTAACAGCCATCACTTCAGTATCCTGACCAACACGATGACTGAACATGCTGTCCTCCTCCTCCTCCTCCTCATCATCTACCCTGTCCTCTGGCCAGCCACGCTGAACCGAGGATATGACTGCATGTCATATCCTCAATTTGGCCAGAGAGTTGCTCCATGTCTTCATCCTCCTTCTCGTCATAGTCCTCCACTGCACGTTGTGATGAGACGAGGCTGGGCTGTGTGTTATCATCACCCACACCCACTACTGTTTCTTGCTCAAACTCATCGCGCTCCGCCTGCAATGCATCATGGTTGTTTTTTGAGCAGAGACCATTTTAGAAGGCAGAGAAGCGGTATGGTGACGCTAATAATGTCGTCATCGCCGCTCACCATCTTGGTGGAGTCCTCAAAGTTTTGGCGGATGGTGCATAGGTCGGACATCCATCTCCACTCCTCAGGTGTTATGTGTGGAGTTTGACCCATTTCCCGACGGCTTAGGTGATGCAGGTACTCAACAACTGCCCTCTTCTGCTCACATATCCTGACCAACTTGTGCAGAGTTGAATTCCAACGCGTGGGGACATCACACACCAGTCTGTGTGCCGGAAGATGCAAACGGCGTCTTAAGCCGGCAAGGCCGGCTGAAGCAGTAGGTGACTTTCGAAAATGTGCAGACAGGCGGCGAACTTTTACCAGCAGATCAGACAGCTCTGAGTATGACTTTAGAAACCGCTGAACCACGAGGTTGAGCACATGGGCCACGCATGGAACATGTGTCAGCTGGCCTCGCCTCAAAGCCGCCACCAGGTTCCGGCCATTGTCACACACGACCTTTCCTGGCTTTAGGTTCAGAGGTGTGAGCCAGTGATCTGCCTGCTTTTTCAGAGCTGTCCACACCTCTTCTGCATTGTGGGGTTTGTCACCTATGCAGATTAGCTTCAGCACTGCCTGTTGCCGCTTCGCCGAGGCAGTGCTGCAGTGCTTCTGTGTCGCCCTGGACAAGCCAGGGGCCACAGAGCACAACACTTAAACACCCCACACTCCCTGCAGGCATATCATAGTCAAAACACAAAATCCTTGTTGCCTTCCCCAGGGGCTGTTGTCCACACCAGGGTGTGGAGCCAGGCGGTTGGTCTCCACCCACCGAGGAGGAGGGAAAACACAGGCAGTGAGAGTTAAGCTAAGGAAGTGGAAGGAGGAAAGTAGTAGAGAGGAGAAAAGTGACAGCAAAGAGCCTGAAGTTGGTCCGGGTGTGTGGCCCGGACAGGACAGCAAGGTTGGCAGGATGTGGTGACCGTCTGCAGTGGAGGCCGATTGGAGTCTGCCGTAAGGACCGTGGACGGGTGGTGACCCGGCCGTACCGGACCGGTATACAAAGAGAAGCCAGCACCATTGGCAGAGGACTTTCGGATCCCGGCAAGGCTTGGTGTCGCCGTGAATTTGCCAAATCCGTTAGTGAAGGGAACCTCAGGGTTTCCAAACAGCCAAGTCCAGATAGAAGGCAACCGTACAACCGTGAAGGGGAGACACCGCCACCGCCAAGGGCAACCGTCTCCCAGGGCCAGCGCCTGTGGGCAAAAGGGGCTCCTCCGGCCCATATCCAGGTGGGGGAGCGGGTTACCGTTGGGAAACCATCACTACCAACACTTAACTTAGGTGCAGGGAGAGACAGTCATCACTAACCTGCAGGGAGGAACAACCGCAGCCGTCCGAGTGACCCGTCCATCCAGCCACTTGTTTTACCGTGAACTGTGTCATCATCATTGGGCTGAGTGAGTACCTCCGTGCCGTGCGGCACAGCGCTGCCCCTGCGACCCTGCACCTCATCAGGCCCCGCAACCCGCCTGTCATCCATCTCTACCCCATCACCAGGCCCCGGAACAACCAACCCCCCTACCCACGGAGGGGAGAAATAACAACAAAGCTGCTCCCTGTCACAGGCTCCCGGGATCCCCGTCCAGAGCAGCGGTGGTGTCCACACAATCACCACAACCGTGGGTGGCATCACGGACAATATCCCCAAAACCCAAACCACCCCTTTTCACTCACGGGCGAGTAGCGCCGCTCGAGTCCCCGGGATCCGGCCATCGCTCGAGCCAACGAGCAGCAGCAGCCGTAGAGCAGCGTCAGCCAGACCCGAGCAGTGGGAGAGCGCACCGTCCCCTCCTCCGCCCGCGACACTTCCAGCTTGGGACTGGTGTGGAGGGTAAAGTGGATGAGGATGCGCAGGAGGAGGAGGAGGCTGAGGAGCATGACATTCCGGAGCTGTAGAGTGTGTGTGAAACCCTGACTGAGGTAGGGCCTGCAAAACTTGGTGTGTGAAGGACGTGTTCCGTCCCTCGCTCAGACTGGGTCCCAGCTTGCACAATATTAACCCAGTGTGACGTCAACGAGATGTAGCGGCCTTGCCCACATGCACTTGTCCACGTGTCTGTGGTTAGGTGGACTTTGGCTGAAACAGCGTTGTTCAGGGCACGTGTGATGTTTTGTGACACGTGGTTATGCAATGCGGGGACGGCACACCGGGAGAAATAGTGGCGGCTGTGGACCGAGTAACGTGGGACAGCTGCCACCATAAGGTCGCGGAATGCTTCTGTCTCAACCAGCCTAAAAGGCAAAATTTCCAGCGCAAGCAGTCGCGAAATGTTAGCATTTAGAACTGTGGCATGTGGGGTGTTGGCAGTGTATTTGCGCCTGCGTTCAAAGGTTTGCTGAATGGATAACTGAACGCTGCGCTGGGACAAGGACGTGCTTGATGATGGTGTTCTTTCTGCGTAGGCAACTGCAGGTGCAGGAGTGGAGGAGGCTTGTTCTCAGGCAGCATGGACAGGGGATTGGCTCGCATGCACAACCAGCGAAGACGTAGCAGTGACATCAGCAAGCACTGGTCCTCGACTCTGTTGTACTTCCCACAAAGTCGGGTGCTTGGCTGACATGTGCCTGATCATGCTGGTGGTGGTCAGGCTGCTAGTTTTGGTACCCCTGCTGATGCTGGCATGGCAGGTGTTGCAAATGGCCTTTTTAGAATCATCTGGAGCCAACTTAAAAAACTGCCAGTGTCAGAGTTCCGGGTTTTCCAGTTTTCTTTTGAAAGAGCTTGCCCTTTGTTAACATGGAGTTTTCTATTCTGTTGCCCTACTTCCTGTCCATCTGTTTAAAAGCCGCCCCTAAAGCTTAGTCCAGTGCCTGAGTATACTGCTTCCTGTGTGCTCCTGCCCTGCTGCTTTTGGTTCCTGATTGTTATTCGGATCCTCTTGGAAAACAACCGACACCGACTCTGGACTTCATCTGGTATCATCTAGCTGTGCCCGGACTCCGTTTGCCGTCTTTGGTCGGCACTTCTGCCCGGTTCCTTCCGTTTAATACCACTCTGGACTCACATCACGTACGGACATTTTTGGACTTGCCTATTGCCCTTTTGTGTCCCGGCTGCTGCGCATTTAGGGCTTCTGGGGTGATTGCCAGACAGTCCCTGTATAGGGGTTCGCTCTTGGTGGTCTCCCTGGGGGAGTCCGGTGCGCGGTCCCGGGAATTCCCTTTCGCTCCGTCCCTGGAAGGTATTTCCTGTATTTATGTTCTACTGTGTTTTTGTTCCGTTTATGTACATATTTGCTGGTTGCATATTATAAATGTCTTGCACCAAGAACTCGTCTCTGGTTGTCATTGCCCTAACGCAATCGAAATCCTCAATACATACAATAGTATTACAGCCAGACTCGGGAAGACCTAACATTTGTACAGGCACCTTGTGTCGTGTTGTTCCGGGGAACAGTTGCCTGACGTCTGCCTGGGGCCACCACTCTGCTTCTTACTGCCTGTTGGGATGCTACGCCTCCCTCCCCCTGTGCACTGCTGTCCTCGCTCTGCATATCCTCCTGCCAGGTTGGGTCAGTTACTGGATCATCCACCACGTCGTCTTCCTCTTCCGCACCCTGCTCCTCCTCCTGACTTCCTGACAATTGTGTCTCATCATCGTCCACCCCTTGTTGAGACACGTTGCCAACTTCGTGAGAACGTGGCTGCTCAAATATTTGGGCATCTGTACATACAATCTCGTCATGGCCCACTTCAACAGGAGCTGGCGAGAGGCCAGAATTTGTGAATGGAAACGTGAACGAACAGCTCTTCCGAGTGTCCAAGTGTGGGATCAGTAATGTCCGTGGACGTGTACTCGGCCTGGTGGTAGGAAGGAGGATCAGGTTCTGAAATGTGCGGTGCAGTATCACGGCTACTGACACTTGACCGTGTGGAAGACAGAGTGTTTGTGGTGGTGCCAATCTGACTGGAAGCATTATCCGCTATCCAACTAACAACCTGTTGACACTGGTCTTGGTTCAAGAGCGGTGTACTGCTGCGGTCCCCAAGAATTTGGGACAGGACGTGCGAGCGACTAGATGTGGCCCTTTGTTGTGGCGAAATTAGAGCTTGCACACAACCTCGGTCTCTGCCTGCACCACCATCACGTCCACTTCCTTGTTCGTTGACAACGCCCTTGCGCATTTTGCAATGCTGTGCTGATGTGTATTCACTAGACTTGTGCGTTATATCCAAGTTTTTGCAAAACTCACACAAATGCAGCGGAAAGCTGCCACCAACAGGCACACACGTGCGGTTTTTAAATGCAAGCACGGAGGCACTAAGAACCTAACAGGTCTCTATCCAGGGACAACGTGGAGCCTCCCAATTTTTGGCTGCCCTGCCTAAGGGCTATACTACAATAGACCCACTTCCTTCCAATGGGCACTTCAGGTTTACAGGCCATCATGCACGTCTCTATCCAGGGACAATGTGGAGCCTCCCAATTTTTGGCTGCCCTGCCTAAGGGCTATACTACAATAGACCCACTTCCTTACAATGGGCACTTCAGGTTTACAGGCCATCATGCACGTCTCTATCCAGGGACAACGTGGAGCCTCCCAATTTTTGGCTGCCCTGGCAAAGGGCTATACTAAAATAGACCCACTTCCTTACAATGGGCACTTCAGGTTTACAGGCCATCATGCACGTCTCTATCCAGGGACAACGTGGAGCCTCCCAATTTTTGGCTGCCCTGCCTAAGGGCTATACTACAATAGACCCACTTCCTTCCAATGGGCACTTCAGGTTTACAGGCCCTCATGCACGTCTGTATGCAGGGGCATTGGTGAACCTCACAATTTTGGACTGCCCTGGCAAAGGAAAATACTACAAAGACTCACTTCCTCAAAATGGGCACATTAGACTCAAGAGGCCTTCATGTACGTCTCTTCTCAGGGACATCGGAGTGCCACACAATGTTTTCACGTAAAATCTTTCATGTATTAATCTCAAAAAGTAACATACACCAGCTCTATCTCACTATTGGGTATGTGCCCTTAACATTTCTGCCATGAAAAATCATTTTGGGGTCATTTTGGAAGGTTTTCTGGTGAGTCCGTAAAAATGGCGTGAAACGCGGACAAAATTGTTCACAGCTGTGACTTTTGAGTGATAAATGCTTCAAGGGGTCTTCCCCATGCTGTTGCTATGTCATTTGAGCACTCTTCTGAGACTTTTGTGACATTTTTAGGGTTTCTACATGCTGCCGGGGGGTCATTTCACAAAAATACTCGGGTCTCCCATAGGATAACATTGGGCTCGTTGCTCGGCCCGAGTACACGAGTATCTTGGGAGGCTCGGCCCGAGCTTCGATCACCCGAGCTTTTTAGTACTCGCTCATCACTAATTACCATCTGTCTTCATCTGGATCAGCATATGAAAAAGTTTGGGCACCCCTATTAATGTTAACCTTTTTTCTTTATAACAATTTGGGTTTTTGGAACAGCTATTTCAGTTTCATAGATCTAATAATTGATGGACTCAGTAATATTTCTGGATTGAACTGAGGTTTATTATACTAACAGAAAATGTGCAATCCGCATTTAAAGAAAATTTGACCCGTGCAAAAGTATGGGCACCCTTATCAATTTCTTGAATTGAACACTCCTAACTACTTTTTACTGACTTACTAAAGCACTAAATTGGTTTTGTAACCTCATTGAGCTTTGAACTTCATAGGCAGTTGTATCCAATTATGAGAAAAGGTATTTAAGGTGGCCAATTGCAAGTTGTTCTCCTATTTGAATCTCCTATGAAGAGTGGCATCATGGGCTCCTCAAAACAACTCTCAAATGATCTGAAAACAAAGATTATTCAACAGAGTTGTTCAGGGGAAGGATACAAAAAGTTGTCTCAGAGATTTAAACTGTCAGTTTCCACTGTGAGGAACATAGTAAGGAAATGGAAGAACACAGGTACAGTTTTTGTTAAGCCCAGAAGTGGCAGACCAAGAAAAATATCATAAAGGCAGAGAAGAAGAATGGTGAGAACAGTCAAGGACAATCCACAGACCACCTAAAAAGACCTGCAGCTTCATCTTGCTGCAGATGGTGTCAATGTGCATCGGTCAACAATACAGCGCACTTTGCACAAAGAGAAGCTGTATGGGAGAGTAATGCGAAAGAAGCAGTTTCTGCAAGCACGCCATAAACAGAGTCACTTGATGTATACAAAAGCACATTTGGACAAGCCAGTTACATTTTGGAAGAAGGTCCTGTGGACTGATGAAACAAAGATTGAGTTGTTTGGTCATACAAAAAGGCGTTATGCATGGAGGTAAAAAAACACGGCATTCCAAGAAAAGCACTTGCTACCCACAGTAAAATTTGGTGGAGGTTCCTTCATGCTTTGGGGCTGTGTGGCCAATGCCGGCACCGGGAATCTTGTTAAAGTTGAGAGTCGCATGGATTCAACTCAGTATCAGCAGATTCTTGACAATAATGTGCAAGAATCAGTGACGAAGTTGAAGTTACGAAGGGGATGCATATTTCAGCAAGACAATGATCCAAAACACCGCTCCAAATCTACTCAGGCATTCATGCAGAGGAACAATTACAATGTTCTGGAATGGCCATCCCAGTCCCAAGACCTAAATATCATTGAACATCTGTGGGATGATTTGAAGCGTCCTGTCCATGCTCGGCGACCATCAAACTTAACTGAACTGGAATTGTTTTGTAAACAGGAATGGTCAAATATACCTTCATCCAGGACCCAGGAACTCATTAAAAGCTACAGGAAGTGACTAGAGGCTGTTATTTTTGCAAAAGGAGGATCTACAAAATATTAATGTCACTTTTAGGTTGAGGTGCCCATACTTTTGCACCGGTCACATTTTCTTTAAATGCGGATTGCACATTTTCTGTTAGTACAATAAACCTCATTTCAATCCAGAAATATTACTGAGTCCATCAGTTATTAGGTATATGAAACTGAAATAGTTGTTGCAAAAACCCAAATTGTTAGAAAGAAAAAAGGTTAACATTAATAGGGGTGCCCAAACTTTTTCATATGACTGTATATAGGTTGAACTTGATGAACTTGTGTCTATTCCCAACCTTAAAACTATGAAAGTTGGGTTTTTAGATTAAACATTTTTTTAAATTTTCAAACTAATTGCCCAAAAAAATCAATAGTGAATGCAAAAATAATAAACTATAAAATATCTTTTATTTACCCCTGAAGTTTGATGTCCATTTAGTTCCCAAAGGTTGATGTCATACTGAGGTAACACAATAGGAAGTAGATTGACGTTGAAGCTTTGTGAGAGGATTGGGACAGTTCAAAGAGTTAATGGGGAACACCATTCCACCTTCCTTCACATCACAAACCTCAATGCGGGCACATATAAGAAAGAAGGTACAAAACTGCCTTCCTGATACAAAAACAGAATAACACTCCATCTTGCTACCACTTTATTAATTGAGGTGTGTTCAAGTTCAATAACCTTAAAAACTTCAACATACCAATATGCCTGTTATCGACCTGACTAAAGACAAAGGATACCAGTTTATCTAATAAACAAGTGTAGTCCATTCCACTAATGACATCAAGTACAATTTCAATAAAGAAGACAGTTTGGGCACTATTCATTAAGACTATTCTTAATGATGAGTCAGATGGAGTAAGATGCCCCTAAATCATTAAGAGGAGAACGCTAATGAATTAGGTGCATCTTACAACTGGCATGAAATGTTATTTCTATAAGATACGGCACATCTTTTCATGAATTTGTCAGCTGTTTTTTCTATTCCCTGTCCCGCCCGATTTGTGGGAGCCTACTGAAACTGGTGTGACATTTTTGCAAAACTTAAATGTGTTTTATGTTTGAAATAAGGTGAAAACACCGCAATGAATTAGGTCCTGTGCTGTTCTACAATATGGTGTTTCCTCCATCTCTGCTTTTAACAGGAAGGAAGCCTAAAGGCCCTAGAGACATGAATTTTTTTTTAACGATAGTGTCGCGGGCGGACGAGGGGACGCTGCGCTCTCCCACTGCTCGGGTCCGGCCGCGGCTGCTGTGGCTGCTGCTGCTCAGTGGTGGCTCGAGCGGTGGGCCGGATCCCGGGGACTCGAGTGGCGCTCCTCGCCCGTGAGTGAAAAGGGGGGGGATTGGATGGTGGGGATTTGGTTATTGTCCGTGACGCCACCCACGGTTGTGGTGATATTGGTGACACCACCGCTGCTCTGGACAGGGATCCCGGGAGCGATGACAGGGAGCAGCCTGGATGTTAGTTCTCCCCTACGTGGGTAGGGGGTTGGTTGTCCCGGGGCCCGGTGATGGGGTAGGGATGGATGGCAGGCGGGTTACGGGGCCTGGTGAGATGCAGGATCGCGGGGCAGCGCTGTGCCGCACGGCACGGTGGTACTCACTCAGCCAATGATGAGGACACAGTTCTCGGTAAAACACACGGCTGGATGGATGGGTCCCACAGACGGCTGCGGTGTTTCTCCTCCCGGCAGGTTGATGGTGACTGCCTTTCCCTGCACCTGCGTAACGTGTACGGTTCCGATGGGTTCCCACCGGTAACCCGCTCCCCAGCTTGGATGGTTGCTGAAGGAGCCCCTTTTGCCCGCAGGCTCTGGCCCTGGGAACTTTAGCCTTGGCGGTGACTGTGTTTCCCTCTCTCGGTTGGACGGTTGCCTTCGGGACTTGGCTGCTGGGAAACCCAGGAGGTTCCCTTCACTAACGGATTTGGCAAATTCACGGCGACTCCTAGCCTTGCCGGGGTCCGTAAGCCCCTGCCGGATGGTGCTAGCTTCTCTTTGCGTACCGGTCCGGTACCGCCGGGCCACCTCCCGTCCACGGTCCCTACGGTTAGCTCCAATAGGCCACTCCTGCAGACGGTCACCACCGTCTGCCAACCTTGCTGATCCGTCCGGGCCACTCACCCGGACCAACTTCAGTCTGCTCTACTACCACTTTCCTTCCTTTCACTTTCACTTCCCTCACTGAACTGTCTGCTTTTCCCACCTCCAGGACTGTGAACTCCTCGGTGGGCGGGGCCAACCGCCTGGCCCACCCCCTGGTGTGAACATCAGCCCCTGGAGGAAGGCAACAAGGGTTTTTGTCTGACTTCGGTGTGCCTGACCAGGAGTGTGGAATGTATAGGTGTTGTTCTCTGTGGCCCGTGGCTTGTCCAGGGCGCCACAATAGCGATTGGCGAACAAAGATTTATTGTTATTATCGTGCATACAATTTCATTATTTCACAAGCAAATGTTCGCTCAAAAGTTCGCCGTTGTAGTCAGTGGAAAGTCACTAGTTATTCATAAAAGCATGTATTGCGATGTGGTAGCGACTTATTACATAGTGGATATACTGTCCAGGAGCGGCACAGAGCAGGGAAAAGCTAGGAAGGCACCTCATTCCTGAAGTGCCTTTATTCAGAGGCTATCAAGATGTATATAGGTATCTGACACATTATTTTATGTAGATCATTACATACAGTCATATGAAAAAGTTTGGGCACCCCTATTAATGTTACCCTTTTTTCTTTATAACAATTTGGGACTTTTGCAACAGCTATTTCAGTTTCATATATCTAATAACTGATGGATTGAGTAATATTTCTGGATTGAAATGAGGTTTATTGTAGTAACAGAAAATGTGCAATCCGCATTTAAACAAAATTTGACCGGTGCAAAAGTATGGGCACCTCAACATAAAAGTGACATTAATATTTTGTAGATCCTCCTTTTGCAAGAATAACAGCCTCTAGTCGCTTGCTGTAGCTTTTAATGAGTTCCTGGATCCTGGATGAAGGTATATTTGACCATTCCTGTTTACAAAACAATTCCAGTTCAGTTAAGTTTGATGGTCGCCAAGCATGGACAGCATGCTTCAAATCATCCCACAGATTTTCAATGATATTCAGGTCTGGGGACTGGGATGGCCATTCCAGAACATTGTAATTGTTCCTCTGCATGAATGCCTGAGTAGATTTGGAGCGGTGTTTTGGATCATTGTGTTGCTGAAATATCCATCCCCCGCGTAACTTCAACTTTGTCACTGATTCTTGCACATTATTGTCAAGCATCTGCTGATACTGAGTTGAATCCATGCGACCCTCAACTTTAACAAGATTCCCGGTCCCGCCATTGGCCACACAGACTCAAAGCATGATGGAACCTCCACCAAATTTTACTGTGGGTAGCAATTGCTTTTCTTGGAATGCCGTGTTTTATTTGCCTGCATGCATAACGCCTTTTTGTATGACCAAACAACTCAATCTTTGTTTCATCAGTCCACAGGACCTTCTTCCAAAATGTAACTGGCTTGTCCAAATGTGCTTTTGTATACCTCAGGTGACTCTGTTTGTGGCGTGCTTGCAGAAACGGCTTCTTTCGCATCACTCTCCCATACAGCTTCTCCTTGTGCAACATGCGCTGTATTGTTGACCGGTGCACAGTGACACCATCTGCAGCAAGATGAAGCTGCAGGTCTTTGGAGGTGGTCTGGGGATTGTCCTTGACTGTTCTCACCATTCTTCTTCTCTGCCTTTCTGATATTTTTCTTGGACTGCCACTTCTGGGCTTAACAAGAACTGTACCTGTGTTCTTCCATTTCCTTACTATGTTCCTCACAGTGGAAACTGACAGTTTAAATCTCTGAGACAACTTTTTGCATCCTTCCCCATAACATCTATGTTGAATAATCTTTGTTTTCAGATCAATTGAGAGTTATTTTGAGGAGCCGATGATGCCACTCTTCATAGGAGATTGAAATAGGAGAACAACTTGCAAGTGGCCACCTTAAATACCTTTTCTCATGATTGGATACACCTGCCTATGAAGTTCAAAGCTCAATGAGGTTACAAAACCAATTTAGTGCTTTAGTAAGTCAGTAAAAAGTAGTTAGGAGTAGAGATGAGCGAACCGGTCGCGGTTCAGCTCGAGTTCGGTTCGCCGAACGGGCGTCTCGTTCGAGTTCGGTTCGGCGAACGTTCGACGAACCGAACTCGAACCGCATAGGAAACAATGGCAGGCAATCACAAACACATAAAAACACCTAGAAAACACCCTCAAAGGTGTCCAAAAGGTGACAAACAACTCACAACACAACACAAACACATGGGAAAGTGACAAGGACATATACTCATGCGAAAACAAAAGAGCTGGACAAGGAAAAAGAGAAGGAGACACAGATATAGGCATGGCACGCCCTTCTAAAATCATGTAAAACACCGCAAGGTGATTCCAAGCGGAGTCTCCCTTTTTTCCAAAAATTGGGCCACACACACACCCACCCCTTCAGTGGCAGCACTTGTGCTCCAGTTGTACACTTCACAGCTAGATTTGCATCAAGCACATTCAAAAATATGCCATTCTTATCCGTCCCCAGGATGACACCGGGGTAGGTAGCAAAGTCTTTCCTGATCCCAGCTCTGTTCATCTTGGATCATTTTTAAAAACAATGTAAGCAAGGGTTACTCCAAGCAGAGTCTCCCTTTTTTTTCCAAAAATTGGGCCCCACACACACCCACCCATTCAGTGGCAGCACTTGTGCCCCAGTTGTACACTTCACAGCTAGATTCGCATCAAGCACATTCAAAAATACACCATACTTAACCGTCCCCAGGATGACCCCGGGGTAGGTAGCAAAGTCTTTGCTGAACCATGACTTGTTCATCTTGGCTCTTTTTAAAAAACACAGCAGGCAAGGGTTACTCCAAGCGGAGTCTCCCTTTTTTCCAAAAATTGGGCCACACAGACACTCACCCCTTCAGTGGCAGCACTTGTGCCCTAGTTGCAAACAGGTTGTTTTGATTTGCATCAAGCACATTCCAAATCCACAAGCATTTACTCTCCCCAGGATGACACAGGGGTACTAAATTCCTTGTGGATCCATGACTTGTTCATTTTGATGAACGCTAGTCTGTCCACATTGTCACTGGACAGACGCGTGCGCTTATCTGTCAGCACACACCCAGCAGCACTGAAGACACATTCAGAGACAACGCTGGCAGCTGGACACGACAAAATCTCCAAGGCGTAAGTGGAGAGCTCTGGCCATTTTTCAAGATTTGAAGCCCAAAATGAGCAAGGCTCCATTTCCAAAGTCATGGCATCGATGTTCATTTGGAGATACTCCTGTATCATCCTCTCCAGCCGTTGACTATGTGTCAGACTTGTTGTCTCTGGTGGCCTTGCAAAGGAGGGTCTAAAAAAATTATGAAAAGATTCAATAAAATTGCTGTTACCAGCACCAGATACGGTGCTACTGGTACGGGTAGACTGTTGAAGATGACGAGACCATCCCATGTTTGTCAAGTTACAACTGGGAGATTCACTCCCTGCACCTGCACGGTTGTTTGGTGGAAAATCCAAGCTAAGATCGAGTAACAGCTTCTGCTGATACTCCTGCATACGTGCGTCCCTTTCTATGGCTGGAATTATGTCACAAAATTTGGACTTGTACTGGGGATCTAATAGTGTGGCAAGCCAGTAGTCATCATCACTTCTAATTTTGACAATACGAGGGTCATGTTGTAGGTAGTGCAGCAAGAAGGCACTCATGTGTCTTGCGCAGCCATGCGGACCAAGTCCACGCTGTGTTTGTGGCATAGAGGTGCTAACCGTTCTTTCTTCCTCTGACATCTCCCCCCCAACCTCCTTAAACTGAAATTTGACCAAAGTCTCCCTCATCCGCTGAGTCTTCCATGTCCATGGACAGTTCGTCCTCCATTTCTTCATGTTCTCCTGCACCTTCCTCAACATTTCGCCTGCTACCATGCGCCCTTGTTGATCCCTGTCCCCTATGGTCCCATGCCTGCCGCGTTGGTGATGTACATATAAAATGAAAAACAATCCCTTTAAAAATTCTATTTTGATTAAATACGTCTTAAAATGGGATTAATTTGACCCTATTATGGATCTACCCCCTCAGTCCTTCCTACCGACGGAGGTAATACCGCCTTAACTTAACTTGGCGCCCCCGTTCCTCGGTGGCTATCCCTCACTTACCCTAATAATTTCCCTACCATATGAGGAAAAATGAGAGTGCCTATCCATAATAGGGTCAAATTAATCCCATTTGGGACCCCATACTCCTATTTGTTGCTCTTGATTATATTCCTCTGAATAAGGGTGGCATCCTTGGTGTATATTTATACTACCCTTGATAATTTCTGTACAGGTGAATCACTTGGGAAATTTTAAGACATATTTAATAAAAATAGAATTTTTAAAGGGATTGTTTTTCACTTTATATGTACTTTTTGACTATCCTGAAACGATCTGAATTGTTAGCCTCGCGTTGGTGATGATAAACGTCTGGACCTTGGTGATGTTGTTGTGTCTTGCGCATATGAATCCTCCTGTAGTTCCTCCCCTTCCTGTTGTCCCACCCCCTGACTCCGAATAGTGTTTAGTGTGTGCACCAGCATGTAAATGACTGGAATTGTCATGCTGATAATGGCATTGTCAGCGCTAAACATATTCGTCGCCATGTCGAAACTGTGCAGAAGGGTGCATAGGTCCTTGATCTGAGACCACTCCATCAGGGTGATCTGCCCCACCTCTGCATCTCGTTGGCCCAGGCTATACGTCATGACGTATTGCACCAGGGCTCGGCGGTGCTGCCACAGTCGCTGTAACATGTGGAGAGTCGAATTCCAGCGTGTCGGCACATCACGTTTCAGGCGATGAACCGGCAGGCGGAAAGTCTTCTGGAGCGATGCAAGTCGCTCAGCTGCGGTGGTTGAACGGCGGAAGTGAGCAGACAGTTGTCGTGCCCTGGTCAGAAGGCCATCTAGGCCGGGATAGTGTGTTAAAATTGCTGGACAACAAGGTTCAACACGTGAGCCATACAAGGCACGTGTGTCACCTTGCCCAGGCGAAGGGCCGCACCCAGGTTTGCAGCATTGTCGCACACGGCCTTACCAGGCTGCAGGTTGAGTGGAGACAACCATTTATTAAACTCAGTCTCCAGAGCTGCCCACAACTCAGCCACTGTGTGACTCCTATTTCCAAGACATGTCAAGCTAAAGACCGCCTGATGCCGTTGCGCTCTGCTGCCAGCATAGTAATGAGGGGTGCGTGATTCCTTCTGCGCAGTGAGAACGCTGGTGGCCTGACCAGGCAGGCTTGGGGCGGAGGTGGAGGACCCAGATGAGGTGGAGGAGGCAGAAGCAGTTGCGGAACTTGGACAGACAGAGGATTGACACACAAGTTGTGGGGACGGCAAGACTTGTGCAGCAGACCCTTCACCATCTATCACCATAGTTACCCAGTGCCCAGTCAGCGACATGTAACGTCCCTGTCCATGCTTACTGGTCCAAGTATCGGTGGTGAAATGCACCCATTGACACAGAGTTTCTCAAGGAAATGGTAATGTTGTGTGCGACATGCTGATGTAGCGCGGGCACACCTTTCTTAGAGAAGTAGTGGTGACTGGGCATCTGGTACTGGGGCACAGCGACAGACATAAGGTCTCTAAAATCCTATGTGTCCACCAGGCGGAAAGGCAGCATTTCGGTAGCCAAGAGCTTACAGAGGGATAAAGTCAACCTCTTAGCTTTGTCATGGGTCACAGGAAATAGCCTTTTATTTGTCCACATCTGAGGGACAGAGATCTGGCTGCTGTGTGTAGACAGTGTTGAGTAGGGTGTCCCTGGAAAAATGCCGGTTTGTGAGGAAAGGGCAGGCGTAGACATGATGTTGCCTTCATCCAACGTTGGTGCTATCGATGTCTGAGAGAGCTGTACACACGCACTTGTTTCCCCTTCCAAACCAACTGACGACCTACCAAGTAAACTGCCTGTTGCGGTTACAGTAGTGGAAGTTGTGCGTGGAAAACCAGGTGTGACAGCTGTCCCCACAGTTCTAGAAGATGAAGAGCGCGCGGATGCACTGGAAGGGGCAGGCGGTGGATGGTTCGCTCCGCTAGGCCGCATTGCAGCACGGTAAGCTTCCCACTGGGACATATGATATTTATTCATGTGACGATTCATGGAAGAAGTTGTCAAACTGCTGAGGTTTTGCCCTCTACTAACAGAATCACGACAAATTTTACAGATCACATAATTTGGGCGATCTTTTGCTATGTCAAAAAAGGACCAGGCTAGGCAAGGCTTAGAGGGCATGCAACCTGCTGATCCACCCCGACTAGTGCTCAGAGGCACAGTGGTGGCTGAGGATGCAGTTGTAGACGTGCTACCAGTACTCCGACTCTGTCCAGGAAGGCGCAAGGTAACTTCGTCGTCAGTTGCATCCTCCTTCACCGTCTCTGTTGACCTCCTCGAGGGCCTGACTGTGGGTTGACAGTAGGTGGGATCTAGAACTTCCTCATCAATTGTTGTGTTTGCACTCCCCTCACCCTCAGACCGAGCCTCTTCTTGCCCTGACTGAATATTTAAGTTGTCATCCCAATCTGGTATCTGCGTCTCATCGTCATCAGTATGTTCCTCATTATCTATAACAACAGGTGTTACAGTTTGTGAAAAAGGGTCAACATTATGCTAAGAAACATGGTCCTCATGGCCTGAATCAGAGTCACAAAAGTTCTGGGCATCACTGCAGACCATTTCCTGGTCTGTACTCACTGTAGCTTGGGAGCAGACCTCTGATTCCCAGGCTATAGTGTGACTGAACAGCTCTGCAGACTCAGCCATCTCAGTTCCACCATACTGTGCAGGGCGGATGGAGACTTCAGAGCTGGGAGAAAGCAAGTTTTATTGGGATGCCAACTCAGAGGACTGGTGTTTTTTGGATGCGGTAGTTGAGGTGGCGGAGAGGGCACTTGTTGGACCACTTGAGATCCATTCAAGCATTTTCCTTTTTTGGCCATCATCTACCTTTGTTCTAGTTGTTCGTGTCCGTAAAAAAGGGAGCACATCGGATTGTCCACGGTAAGTAGTAGACATCTTACTTTTGCTGGAAGATGGTCTATCTTCAGCAGATGTTAATGGAGCTTTGCCACCTTCCCCAAGGACAAACCCTTTTTTTCCTTTTCCAACACGCCTCTTCCCCTTTCCGCCAGCATCTGTCATTTTGCAACTCATTTTGATTGCGACAAGATTGTGCACTTAAAATGTGGTAGTAAAAATTGAGAGGTGGTGTAGATTGCAGCGGTGGTCTATCTTTATTAACATCAGAATAAACAACAACTATCCCTGACATTGCAACTACGGCCCTTAAACTGGCAGCATAGTTTGCTAGTTTAATGGCTTAGTAACAATGAGTTTGAGTGTGCAATGCAGAGGTGCTGCAAATATCTTTGCACTAGTGGGACAATAATGAAGTCCAACAGCCACTTTTAGGATGCCACTAAGTTTACTCAGTGTTTGCTAGTATAATGCCTTAGTAACAATGAGTTTGAGTGTGCAATGCAGAGGTCCTGCAAATATCTTTGCACTAGTGGGACAATAATGAAGTCCAACAGCCACTTTTAGGATGCCACTAATTTTCCTCAGTGTTTGCTAGTATAATGGCTTAGTAACAATGAGTTGGAGTGTGCAATGCAGAGGTGCTGCACATAGGTTTGCACCAGTGGGACACTAATGGAAGTCCAACAGCCACTTTTAGGATGCCACTAAGTTTACTCAGTGTTTGCTAGTATAATGGCTTAGTAACAATGAGTTTGAGTGTGCAATGCAGAGGTGCTGCACATAGGTTTGCACCAGTGGGACACTAATTGAAGTCCAACAGCCACTTTTAGGATGCCACTAAGTTTCCTCAGTGTTTGCTAGTATAATGGCTTAGTAACAATGAGTTTGAGTGTGCAAAGGGCAGGAGGGTACAGTGGCAGGGTTGTGGGTCTGGGTAGAGGAAAGGAAGCCTCCCTTTCTATCCCTCCTAATGGGGAAATGCAGCGAGGAAATCCCTGACCTTAGCTACACAGACGCTGTCATCTTGTGTAGCTGTTAAAATCTGTTTTCACGGACCTGACTGTCACCTATGGCTCTTACCCTGCCGGTATTAGCCCTTACAAGGACTAATAGAAACTTCTATCCCTATTCTGTATAGCGCTGTGTATAGAGCATACACAGCAGTATCGGAGACAGGAGCTACGCCAGGGGTGACTGACACCAAGACGCAGAAAGCAGATAATGGCGTGCTGGAGGAAAATGTCCGTTTTTATAATGCATGGACATGTGACATGGATATCCTATCACACATGCCGTTGCTTCTCTGGCTAAAAGTCCACTTAGCTGTGTGTGTCTGGGATTGGCTGACATGCTGGCCCGCCTCGCTACACGTGCGCGCTTAGGGAAGGAAGACAAGGAAAAAAATATAAAAAATGGTGATCGCCATTATCCAAACAGCAGTGATCTGAATGCGCTGTTCTCGCACACTATACACTGAAATTTCATAATAGTGTGAGTCACAGAGTGACTTACACTATTACAGCGGAAAGCCAGCTAGTAATTAGCTTGTCTTTTTGCTGCTAGAACCGTTCTCGAACGTATCTAGAACTATCGAGCTTTAGCAAAAAGCTCGAGTTCTAGTTCGATCTAGAACAGCCCCCAAAATCACTCGAGCCGCGAACTGGAGAACCTCGAACCGCGCTCAACTCTAGTTAGGAGTGTTCAAATCAAGAATTTGATAAGGGTGCCCATACTTTTGCACCAGTCAAATTTTGTTTAAATGGGGATTGCACATTTTCTGTTAGTATTACTCAGTACATCAGTTATTAAATATATGAAACTAAAATAGCTGTTGCAAAACCCCAAATTGTTATAAAGAAAAAAGGTTAACATTAATAGGGGTGCCCAAACTTTTTCATATGACTGTATAACTTTTTTTTTTTTTGCTGACATAGCTGTATCTATGAAAGGTGTGGATTCTACAACCAATCTAATCACCAAGTTAGCCCAAGGGTGAACATGAAATGAAATAAGTGTTCTTCTCTTGTTTAAGTTCAGTATTGATACAGGTTTGAAAGGGTTAAGATAATAATATCTTATCACTGAATTTTCTTTGCCATCTCCTTAAAAGTTCCATTATTAAAGCACTGCTGTAACCAAACAAGAGCTCCAAGAAGCCATCAATATAATAGATGGATCTGTCCCTTCATGAATAGCTGCAGCGTAATTAAATGTGTCTCTCTTCCAGCAAAACTGCATAAAAATCCCATGCCTTTCAGCTTAGCATCTGACATCTCCAGAGACTTGGCCTCTTTACAATACACACTACATGGATTTAATTGATGCATTCAGTGAATGTGTTTACTGATCAATACAGGCCAGGTACACAACAGACTTTTATTGAGTACCTTGTTGAATCTCAAGTATGTGTCAGCTCACAGCACGATCGTCAGAAGGGAACATATTAAAATCACTATTGTACTGCTATGAAAAGCTTCATGTTTTTGTGAACCTAGGGTAAAAATAGAGCACAACCCATGTAAGGGGATGGCCAGTAGAAGACATCCATATTCTGTGCTCTACAACACTGGGATGGTTGCATTGCCCTTTGCAAGTACACCAGAGCAGAGTGGAACCAGTTAGTAACGAGTGTGTTTCCTTGAAGTAGGGATTAGCAGGGAGCACCAGATCAGCTGACAACTGTGGCGCAGTTGTGAAATATAAAAGGCAGAATCAGCAGCAGAGTGGCGATGTTGGTGCCAATACTATCTGGGTAAATGAAAGATACGCCACAGAATGGGTCCTTGTCATCTTCAGTGAAATCATATGGAAGTTTGCTGTGACCAAAGGAGACATAAGCCCTAAAGACCTCCAAGGACCCCAAAGACAGAATACCATATCTCATCATCCAGGAACTCGAAAACCGATTACCACATCCCATCACCAAGGAACCTAAAGAACGAATACCCCATTTCATCATCAAAGAACACAAAGACTGAACACCGAATATCATCATTGGATGAGGATCAGACTATGCGGGCAAGTACCAAAGCTAGAATACCAAATACCAGAGACAGAAGGACAGACATTTTCTCCAGGGCAATCTCCAAGTGAGACAGGTTGACACTTCCAGCTCAGTCATACGGTATTGAGAGACTAATTATTTACCTACTGGACTAGCTAAGTGAAGATTTGTCTAATCCTCATTTCTCCAAACATCTACTGTTGTGGAACAGTCAGAAGGCCCCCATACACATAAGATTGTTGTCGGAATCAGTAGATGGTCAGATGACAAAGAATGGGGAGACAACAAAATACTTGTGATGGTAAATGTATATTGGAAATCCAAGCTCAACAGAAGGTTATTGGACTTTCAGTTTCTCATCATATACAGTTGCATGCAGAGTGATTGCCCACAAAGTCCAAGTCCTGCTCACAGGGGATAGCATTGTAGACAAGTGTCATGATAGTAATGAAGTGACTGGTAATCAGGACTCCTAACCTGGCCCTCAGGCTAAGAGAGTCCCTAACGCTAACTGTCCCTTATCCCAGAGGTACGCCTGATGGTGGCGAGATCAGGACCACCAGCGTATCCCTAATTCCTTAGAAGCCCTGGTCTTATACCCCCTTACACCTACTTGGGGGGCCAAGGCTGGAGTGATAAATCCCCACACAAATAGACTGGGAGGAACTAAAACTCTAACTCACAGCAGTCACTCAAGGAGGTAAAGACAATATATGCATGGGGGAATAAAGAAAAGGAGGGAAATACACAATGACAAGTGTATCTCCACAACACACCAAGATAGCATACAGCAGTGCTTGAGAAGCTGAATCACCATGCACCAAGACCAGTATCGCTTTGGCTATATGTGGTATGAAGGAACAGGATCCACATATTTAAAAGTTTGGAGATGGCTGTGATGGGTCTTCAGTAACCTGTGACCGCAGCAGCAACTCATAGCCTAGCAGGAATTAACTCTTGCCAGACCAATCACCAACAAGCACAAGACTGGTCAACACCCGGAGTCCAAAGTTGCCAAGACACCTAGTGCGTATACAGCAGCACACCACATGACAATGAGATACATTTTATTCATTTATCCAGTATATGCCTCATCTAGACTTTGGGAAGAATATACATAGCCTAAAGACCAGTAGACATATATGGTAGATTTACTAGCAAAGTATTGTATACACTCCCATGATCAAAAATGTATTTGCTACAAGAGTTGAGCGCGATTCGAGGTTCTCCAGTTCGCGGCTCGAGTGATTTTGGGGGCTGTTCTAGATCGAACTAGAACTTGAGCTTTTTGCTAAAGCTCGACAGTTCTAGATACGTTCGAGAACGGTTCTAGCAGCAAAAAGACAAGCTAATTACTAGCTGGCTTTCCGCTGTAATAGTGTAAGTCACTCTGTGACTTACACTATTATGAAATTTCAGTGTATAGTGTGCGGGAACAGCGCATTCAGATCACTGCTGTTTGGATAATGGCGATCGCCATTTTTTTTTTTTTCCTTGTCTTACTTCCCTAAGCGCGCGCTAGACCACCGCTGCAATCTACACCACTTCTCAATTTTTACTACCACATTTTAAGTGCACAATCTTGTCGCAATCAAAATGAGTGGCAAAATGACAGATGCTGGCGGAAAGGGGAAGAGGCATGTTGGAAAAGGAAAAAAAGGGTTTGTCCGTGGGGAAGGTGGCAAAGCTCCATTAACATCTGCTGAAGATAGACCATCTTCCAGCAAAAGTAAGATGTCTACTACTTACCGTGGACAATCCGATGTGCTCCCTTTTTTACGGACATGAACAACTGGAACAAAGGTAGATGATGGCCAAAAAAGGAAAATGCTTGAATGGATCTCAAGTGGTCCAACAAGTGCCCTCTCCGCCACCTCAACTACCGCATCCAAAAAGCACCAGTCCTCTGAGTTGTCAGCCCAATCACACTTGCATTCTCCCAGCTCTGAAGTCTCCATCCGCCCTGCACAGTATGGTGGAACTGAGATGGCTGAGTCTGCAGAGCTGTTCAGTCACACTATAGCCTGGGAATCAGAAGTCTGCTCCCAAGCTACAGTGAGTACAGACCAGGAAATGGGCTGCAGTGATGCCTAGAACCTTTGTGACTCTGATTCAGGCCGTGAGGACCAAGTTTCTGAGCATAATGTTGACCCTTTTTCACAAACTGTAACACCTGTTGTTATAGACAATGAGAAACATACTGATGACGAGGAGACGCAGATACCAGATTGGGATGATAACTTAAATATTCGGTCAGGGCAAGAAGAGGCTCGGTCTGAGGGTGAGGGGAGTGCAAACACAACAATTGATGAGGAAGTTCTAGATCCCACCTACTGTCAACCCACAGTCAGGCCCTCGAGGAGGTCAACAGAGACGGTGGAGGAGGATGCAACTGACGACGAAGTTACCTTGCGCCTTCCTGGACAGAGTCAGAGTACTGGTAGCACGTCTACAACTGCATCCTCAGCCACCACTGTGCCTCTGAGCACTAGTCGGGGTGGATGAGCAGGTCGCATGCCCTCTAAGCCTTGCCTAGCCTGGTCCTTTTTTGACATAGCAAAAGATCGCCCAAATTATGTGATCTGTAAAATTTGTCGTGATTCTGTTAGTAGAGGGCAAAACCTCAGCAGTTTGACAACTTCTTCCATGAATCGTCACATGAATAAATATCATATGTCCCAGTGGGAAGCTCACCGTGCTGCAATGCGGCCTAGCGGAGCGAACCATCCACCGCCTGCCCCTTCCAGTGCATCCGCGCGCTCTTCATCTTCTAGGACTGTGGGGACAGCTGTCACACCTGGTTTTCCACGCACAACTTCCACCACTGTAACCGCAACAGGCAGTTTGCTTGGTAGGTCGTCAGTTGGTTTGGAAGGGGATACAAGTACATGTGTACAGCTCTCTCAGACATCGATAGCACCAACGTTGGATGAAGGCAACATCATGTCTACGCCTGCACTTTCCTCACAAAGCTGCATTTTTCCAGGGACACCCTACTCAACACCATCTACACACAGCAGCCAGATCTCTGTCCCTCAGATGTGGACAAATAAAAGGCCATTTCCTGCGACCCATGACAAAGCTAGGAGGTTGACTTTATCGCTCTGTAAGCTCTTGGCTACTGAAATGCTGCCTTTCCGCCTGGTGGACACATAGGATTTTAGAGACCTTATGTCTGTCGCTGTGCCCCAGTACCAGATACCCAGTCGCCACTACTTCTCTAAGAAAGGTGTGCCCGCGCTACACCAGCATGTCGCACACAACATCACCGCTTTTTTGAGAAACTCTGTGTCAACGGGTGCATTTCACCACCGATACTTGGACCAGTAAGCATGGACAGGGACGTTACATGTCGCTGACTGGGCACTGGGTAACTATGGTGATAGATGATGAAGGGTCTGCTGCACAAGTCTTGCCGTCCCCACAACTTGTGTGTCAATCCTCTGTCTGTCCAAGTTCTGCCACTGCTTCTGCCTCCTCCACCTCATCTGGGTCCTCCACCTCCGCCCCAAGCCTGCCTGGTCAGGCCACCAGTGTTCTCACTGCGCAGAAGGAATCACGCACCCCTCATTACTATGCTGGCAGCAGAGCGCAAAGGCATCAGGCGGTCTTTAGCTTGACATGTCTTGGAAATAGGAGTCACACAGCGGCTGAGTTGTGGGCAGCTCTGGAGACTGAGTTTAATAAATGGTTGTCTCCACTCAACCTGCAGCCTGGTAAGGCCGTGTGCGACAATGCTGCAAACCTGGGTGCGGCCCTTCGCCTGGGCAAGGTGACACACGTGCCTTGTATGGCTCACGTGTTGAACCTTGTTGTCCAGCAATTTTTAACACACTATCCCGGCCTAGATGGCCTTCTGACCAGGGCACGAAAACTGTCTGCTCACTTCCGCCATTCAACCGCCGCAGCTGAGCGACTTGCATCGCTCCAGAAGTCTTTCGGCCTGCTGGTTCATCGCCTGAAACGCGATGTGGCGACACGCTGGAATTCGACTCTCCACATGTTACAGCGACTGTGGCAGCACCGCCGAGCCCTGGTGCAATACGTCATGACGTATAGCCTGGGCTAACAAGATGCAGAGGTGGGGCAGATCACCCTGATGGAGTGGTCTCAGATCAAGGACCTATGCACCCTTCTGCACAGTTTCGACATGGCGACGAATATGTTTAGCGCTGACAATTCCATTATCAGCATGACAATTCCAGTCATTTACATGCTGGAGCACACGCTAAACACTATTCGGAGTCAGGGGGTGGGACAACAGGAAGGGGAGGAACTACAGGAGGATTCATATGCGCAAGACACAACAACATCACCAAGGTCCAGACGTTCATCATCACCAACGCGGCAGGCATGGGAGCATGGGGGACAGGGATCAACAAGGGCGCATGGTAGCAGGCGAAATGTTGAGGAAGGTGCAGGAGAACATGAAGAAATGGAGGACGAACTGTCCATGGACATGGAAGACTCAGCGGATGAGGGAGACCTTGGTCAAATTTCAGTTGAAAGAGGTTGGGGGGAGATGTCAGAGGAAGAAAGAACGGTTAGCACCTCTATGCCACAAACACAGCGTGGACTTGGTCCGCATGGCTGCGCAAGACACATGAGCGTCTTCTTGCTGCACTACCTCCAACATGACCCTCGTATTGTCAAAATTAGAAGTGATGATGACTACTGGCTTGCCACACTATTAGATCCCCGGTACAAGTCCAAATTTTGTGACATAATTCCAGCCATAGAAAGGGACGCACGTATGCAGGAGTATCAGCAGAAGCTGTTACTCGATCTTAGCTCGGCTTTTCCACCAAACAACCGTGCAGGTGCAGGGAGTGAATCTCCCAGTTGTAACTTGACAAACATGGGACGGTCTTGTCATCTTCAACAGTCTACCCGTACCAGTAGCACCGTATCTGGTGCTGGTAACAGCAATTTTATTGAATCTTTTCATAATTTTTTTAGACCCTCCTTTGCAAGGCCACCAGAGACAACAAGTCTGACGCATAGTCAACGGCTGGAGAGGATGATACAGGAGTATCTCCAAATGAACATCGATGCCATGACTTTGCAAATGGAGCCTTGCTCATTTTGGGCTTCAAATCTTGAAAAATGGCCAGAGCTCTCCAGTTACGCCTTGGAGATTTTGTCGTGTCCAGCTGCCAGCGTTGTCTCTGAACGTGTCTTCAGTGCTGCTGGGTGTGTGCTGACAGATAAGCGCACGCGTCTGTCCAGTGACAATGTGGACAGACTAACGTTCATCAAAATGAACAAGTCATGGATCCACAAGGAATTTACTACCCCTGTGTCATCCTGGGGAGAGTAAATGCTTGTGGATTTGGAATGTGCTTGATGCAAATCAAAATATCCTGTTTGCAACTAGGGCACAAGTGCTGCCACTGAAGGGGTTAGTGTCTGTGTGGCCCAATTTTTGGAAAAAAAGGGAGACTCCGCTTGGAGTAACCCTTGCTTACATTGTTTTTAAAAATGATCCAAGATGAACAGAGCTGGGATCAGGAAAGCCTTTGCTACCTACCCTGGGGTCATCCTGGGGACGGTTAAGTATGGCGTATTTTTGAATGTGCTTGATGCAAATCTAGCTGTGAAGTGTACAACTGGGGCACAAGTGCTGCCACTGAAGGGGTGGGTGTGTGTGGGGCCCAATTTTTGGAAAAAAGGGAGACTCCGCTTGGAGTAACCCTTGCTTGCTGTGTTTTTTAAAAGGAGCCAAGATGAACAAGTCAAGGTTCAGCAAAGACTTTGCTACCTACCCCGGTGTCATCCTGGGGACGGTTAAGTATGGCGTATTTTTGAATGTGCTTGATGCAAATCTAGCTGTGAGGTATACAACTGGGGCACAAGTGCTGCCACTGAATGGGTGGGTGTGTGTGGGGCCCAATTTTTGGAAAAAAAGGGAGACTCCGCTTGGAGTAACCCTTGCTTACATTGTTTTTAAAAATGATCCAAGATAAACAGAGCTGGGATCAGGAAAGACTTTACTACCTACCCCGGTGTCATCCTGGGGACGGTTAAGTATGGCGTATTTTTGAATGTGCTTGATGCGAATCTAGCTGTGAAGTGTACAACTAGGGCACAAGTGCTGACACTGAATGGGTGGGTGTGTGTGGGGCCCAATTTTTGGAAAAAAAGGGAGACTCCGCTTGGAGTAACCCTTGCTTACATTGTTTTTAAAAATGATCCAAGATGAACAGAGCTGGGATCAGGAAAGACTTTGCTACCTACCCCGGTGTCATCCTGAGGACGGTTAAGTATGGCGTATTTTTGAATGTGCTTGATGCAAATCTAGCTGTGAAGTGTACAACTGGGGCACAAGTGCTGCCACTGATGGGGTGTGTGTGTGGCCCAATTTTTGGAAAAAATGGAGACTCCGCTTGGAGTCACCTTGCGGTGTTTTACATGATTTTAGAAGGGCGTGCCATGCCTATATCTGTGTCTCCTCCTCTTTTTCCTTGTCCAGCTCTTTTGTTTTCGCTTGAGTATATGTCCTTGTCACTTTCCCATGTGTTTGTGTTGTGTTGTGAGTTGTTTGTCACCTTTTGGACAACTTTGAGGGTGTTTTCTAGGTGTTTTTATGTGTTTGTGATTGCCTGCCATTGTTTCCTATGCGGTTCGAGTTCGGTTCGTCGAACGTTCGACGAACCGAACTCAAACGAGACCTCCGTTCGGCAAACCGAACTCGAGCTGAACCGCGACCGGTTCGCTCATCTCTATTTACTACCTCTGTACTCGCAATATGTTTTCCATATTATGATTGTAAGCCAACATCCAAGCACCCTCAAGTGATTGGATGTCATATTACTCTTTATTGTAGTATCTTAGTTTGCTATTTCACAAACAAAGGGTTTAGACTTCATTGCATGCTTTTCTTATGTCTCCGTATTAATAGTGTCTCAGACAGTGAAATCTATTTCAAGCTAATTTGGGACTGCCCAGGCAACAAGGGGAAATCCCTTAGTAATTCCCAGTCAAATAACTGTGACATGCTCCAAAATGGAACCGATGAAAAGGTCATCTCATCCCACAAATTACAAGCCTTCACACAGCTCAACTCACAGGAATAAAAAACATGAAGTATCTCAGAAAAAGGCAAAGTATTTTTTTATGTTTTCACTGTGCAAAAGTAATTAAAGATAACACATTTTAAAAATCTGGTATGGACTTAATCACACTGGCATACAAAGTAAAAATAATATTTCATTTATGCTATATCATGAAAATCATAAATCATAAATCCAAAAAACTAATCCAATAAACTAAAAATCCATCACACACACAACAAAAATTATAAAAAATAATAAATTATATGTTAAAATACCAGTCTCACAAAAAACAAGACCTCTCTCATATAGATGCATTAACAAACATACAAAAAAGTTAGAACTAAATATAAAAATTAAAAAGATGTAAAAAAAATTGACAGATTTAAAAAATGTAAAATAGTCAGGTCTGTAAGTGGTTAAAGGGAACCATCCATCAGGATTTTCATATATAAAGTAAATCCAGTGCTATACTGGCTCTAGGATGCTGAATGTAAGCATGCCTTTTGTTCTGAGATTGGATGTTTTATTTCAGAAATATGTGCAAGGAAAGTTCCAGAAATGCACTGATATTTGATTGACAAGTGCAACAGGAAGGGAATATGTTGCACCTGTCTATCATTGCTTTACTAGCACATATTTCTGAAATAAAACCTCCAATCTCAGAACGAAAGGCATGCTTAGATTCAGCATCCTAGAATTAGTATAGCTCTGGCTTTACTTTATATGAAAATCCTTGTGGTTGGTTCTCTTTTAACAGAAATTTTGAAATTGGTGAGAGGTTGAAGCAGAAAATACAATTGAGTGTTGCGTAAATCAACATTATAGAATGATTAAACTTTAGCTACGTTGAAATAATAGTAAATGACAACATTTCACTTCCATATTAATCAGATAAAGCAACATTAGGAAGCAAGTCAGTAATTCACACTTTCCCGATTCAAGTAGAATCATACACAATGCTGAACTGACTTGCACAGAAGATATTGTACACACGAGACCTTCATTGTGAACTAAGGGTGGATTCAAGTGTGTCAGTTCAGTGGCCTCATATTCTTAAGATAAGAATAAATGAAACATTAAAGGGTTTATTTCACGAAAAAAGCGCAAAATCAACACTTCAATCTCAGATTAGGAGGTAAATATACATGTGTTGTGGCTTACAGCACCAGCTATACCTCATTTTTATATATGAAGTTATAGTCACCAGTATCAGCTTAAGACACAAGTGATTTATTTAACCAGTTCCCACCCAGCTTAAATCAAATGGCTAATAGCCTTTGTATCAGTCATTCTCATTAAAATGTATTAAGGTGGTGTCACACACAGCGACAACGACAACGACGTCGCTGCTACGTCACCATTTTCTGTGATGTTGCAGCGACGTCCTGTCGCTGTCGCTGTGTGTGACATCCAGCAACGACCTGGCCCCTGCTGTGAGGTCGCCGGTCGTTGCTGAATGTCCAGCTTCATTTTTTGGTCGTCGCTCTCCCGCTGTGAAGCACACATCGCTGTGTGTGACAGCAAGAGAGCGACGAAATGAAGCGAGCAGGGAGCAGGAGCTGGCATCTGGCAGCTGCGGTAAGCTGTAACCAGGGTAAACATCGGGTAACCAAGGGAAGACCTTTCCCTGGTTACCCGATATTTACCTTCGTTACCAACGTCCACTCTCGCTGCTAGTGCCGGCTCCTGCTCTCTGCACATGTAGCTGCAATACACATCGGGTAATTAACCCGATGTGTACTGTAACTAGGAGTGCAGGGAACCAGTGCTAAGCGGTGTGCGCGGCTCCCTGCTCTCTGCACATGTAGCTGCAGTACACATCGGGTAATTAACTGCTCTCTGCACATGTAGCACAGCGTCGTTATGATCGCTGCTGCGTCGCTGTGTTTGACAGCTGAGCAGCGATCATAACAGAGACTTACAAGGTCGCTGTTACGTCACAGAAAATGGTGACGTAACAGCGACGTCGTTGTCGCTGTCGCTATGTGTGAACCCAGCTTTAGACTTTGCTAATCATTTAGTCTCTGGTTAGGACAATTGGCAGAGTAGAATGCAAGATAAGTGCAATCTTCAACATAATTTGCGTCCTAAGAAGGGGAAAAAGTGGCAGAGATTGAACAAAGCTGCTTATCGTCGTAGACCACATTACTTGTTGAATATGTACACAGACAAGTGTCCAGCATCAATGCACCTGCATGCAACGTCCTGGAGAACACTCAGGCTAAGGACACTGTGTGCTACTGTGTGCAATGTGTTTACAACTTTGTGCAATGCAGGAAGGAGACTAAGTATTTTAACTTTATTGTCTTAAGGGCACATTTTCATGAGTTCTTGAGGAACATATTTACAGTAGGTAATTTACGTTAAAGGGGTTGTCCATCTCTGGGGCCTTTTTTAAAATTTAATTAATATATTTGGCACTAAAAATTATTTTAGAATTTAGTTTCATAAAATTATTTGCATCATCACATGGAAAGAGCTCAAAGAAACACAAATAATGGAGTCACAAACTCCCCGTCAGATTATCACAGTGAGCAGACTGAAGGATTCTCAGTTAATACAGTCTGCAGTCAGCAATGGAGTTCAGTGCACAGCCTTTACCACCACTCATGAGGACTTTGTTTAGGCACAATTTTTTGGGACAAAATATGTGGGCAATGTTTATGGTTAAGCACTCTTGGGGGTACAATTTATGGCATTCAGTGAGCACTCTATTTGCCTCATTTATTTTTTGGGGGGGTACTATGTGCACCATTATTGTTTGAGGCACATTTCTAGGCACAATGGGTATACAATTACTGATCATGGGCCATATCGGGGGGACATTTGTGTCAGTAAATATTGTTTGAGCCTTTCTGTCCACTGCCATTTGAAGTTACTTGTGTTGCACTATTATCTTTGGGAAATTATCTGTATGGCAATTTTCATTTTGAGGTGACTTATTATTTCTATGGTAATTAAAGAGACAATGGGCAGCACTTCTGGCCCAGTATTAGGGATAGCTGCAAGAATACATAGTTAGGGGGTCAGGATGAAGGGATGTTGAGTTTGTCTGGAGAAAGTTGGGAGGATGATGTAACATTGAGGAACATAGTATTTCTGCAGAGTCAACTCTGAAAATTAGTTGTGGCTAAAGAAGTTTGTCTCTGAAGAATGAACAAAAGTAAGGAAGATAATGAAGAATAATGTCTAAAATCAGAGAAGATATTGCTGGATGTAATTGTAAATTGGAAATTTTCCCTGTGACTTAAAAATTGGGACGGTATCTTTTAACACTCCTTGCAAAGATCGTAATAACTTTCACACCATCACTCTTATAGTTCTGACACAAATTGGGAACAGTTTTGAAGTCCATGCCAATGGTAAATTTCCACTTTTATAAGGTTGTTTACACTACTTTGTTAATAGGAATTGGTTTGATATATTAACTACTTTGCCCTATCAGGTTTAATTCCACTAAAAAAATGATGTAAGGGTGTAACTTCAGGTTACTGTTATCAAATACAAAAGGATATATTTTACTCTTTGTTCACTATTGTACATGATGTTGGATAACCCAATGTTTGGCAATGGAATATTACTGAATGGCCGTTTATGGGGAACCGAGCCCTGATTATTATGAATTACAGCAACTGTCTGCTTCCATGTATGTCCTGGAAAATCAGAGCTGTCCATGGTTGTTTAAATAACACGGTGGATAAATTCATATGAAAAAAATAGCCTCCACATCCAGAAAGTTTAACTGCTTCAATCTGATAGAGGCCACACAGATAGAAAGACAAGCTGAGGAACAGTCTGGGATGCCCTGTAATATACAACACTTAATTAAATGTAAGTGACATGACAGATTACCAGACAGGAGGCAATGCCATACCATGCTATATTTACTACAGACTGCGGCCCAAGGTTTGTATGTAATTAGTGCAGTACCGATACTTGTTCCTGTGCATGGGGAATGAATACACCCCCTTTTAGCAAGTGTGCCATGAAGTTCTCATTTATGGCTTCAATTCATGGACAAAGAGTCAGTGTACTTAGAAAGTTATTTACACACTGCTGCCCAGAACTTTGCAAAAGCTTCAACCCACAGATGTGACTGGTAAATATGTCCAGTATCTGCAATGCTAATACTTTTTACTTTAACTAAATATTTCAATAATATTTTTATGAACAAATTATAGACAAATCAACATTTACTTCTAACAGACATTCAAATGATAATGTTTGATTTTGTTAACTATGGAATAATAGGAACAGTTCACATGTTGACAGCATAAAAAATAACTGATACTGATACCGAGCTAAAGTCTAAGAGAATTCAATGTACAGATAAACCATGTACTGTAGATTTAGGACTCGCTACAGCTTAATAAAATTCAATTAATAGCCCAATTAGCAGTGGCGTCACTCCCCCTGCCTTCAGACGTATCCAACATCAAGAGGAAGTGATTGGGCAGCCGCAGCTCTGACTTCCTCTTGATGTCGATTCATCCAAAGGCGGGGAAGGGTGAAGCGAGCACTGATTGGGTGCAGGGCTCGCATGAAGTAACATCACCCCGTGAGCCTCGGGAGAGTGAGTACCAACATTGCTCGAAAAGGCACCAGCACCTGAGGTAAGTATAAGCATTGTTATTTTAACGGGGAAAACATGGTGATTAAGAAGGGGATGTCCAAGAAGTGGACAAGCTGATATCATTCTATAATGCTGAATAAATTACAAGAGCAGAAAGTTTGCTTTGAAAGGTGACTTTTACTAGAAATAATTGTCTTCTTTCATTATCCAAAGTAACAACTGCAGTCATCATTGCTTTACATCAAAAGGGCAAGGACATTGCTGCTTGTAAAATTGACCCAAATTACCTGGATCATTAAGAATTTTAAAGAGATTGGTTCAGCTTCTGTGAAAAAGGCTTTAGGGCACCCAAGAAAGTCCAGGAAGTGCCAGGACAGTCTCCTAGAAAGGACTCTGCTATGAGATCAGCTAAACACCAATGCAAAGTTTGCTCTGGAATCTCAGCAGGCAGATGTCTGTACATCTTTACAAACAATGAGGTGAAGGCATTTTGATACTAGCCAACATATAGCCACATGGCTGAAGGCTGGTATTCTCAGGATGGGGAGCCCCACGTTATGGGGAGCCCCCCAGCCTAAAAATATCAGCCAGCAGCCGTCCGGATTTGCCGCATCGATTAGATGCGACAGTCCCGGGACTCTACCCGGCTCATCCAGAATTTCCCTAGTGCGGTGGCAATCTGGGTAATAAGGAGTTAATGGCAGCCCATAGCTGTCACTAAGTCCTACGTTAATCATTGCAGGCGTCTATGAGACATCTCCAATGATTAACCTGTAAGTGAAAGTAAATAAACACATACACCCAAAAAAATCCTTTATTTGAAATAAAAGACAAAAAAAACACCCTCTTTCACCACTTTATTAAAATCCCCAAACACCCCTCCAGGTCCAGCGTAATCCACACGAGGTCCTGCGACGCATCCAGCTCTGCTACATGAAGCTGACAGGAGCAGCTGTAGAACACCACCGCTCCTGTCAGCTCCACGCAGAAACTGAAGTGAGTCGCATTGTCAGCGGAGACGTCACTCAGGATACCCGCGGCCACAGGTCTTGGGTGGAGGACTCGAGCTGGCCACGGGTAACCTGAGTGACGGCACCGGTGATCGTGCGGATCACTGCAGTCACTCAAGAGATTTGCGGTCACCAGTGAGTCCTTCACGTGTGACCGCAAATCAAGCCGCGGCACACACACAGAGCCACGCGATCACAATGAAGTCGGGTGAAGTTCATCCGAATTCATTCTGATTGCGCGGCTATGTCTCACAGCCAGCCATGCTCTTTTTGACAGTGCGGACCCACTTGGCTCTGCTGCAAGTCTAGGGGAATGCAGCAGTGGCGGGTGGGACCGCACTGTCAAAAATGTGCTTTCTGGAAGCATCCAGAATGCATGAATTCAGCAGAAATTCTGCAGTACTAAAATGCGTCTCAGAACGCAGCTTTTCGGCTGCATTCTGAGACGCACATGCAGTGACTTACACGCAATAGAACGCAACGTGGGCACATAGCCTTACTGTTATTCTTCTAACCCCTTTTTCTTTTTTTCTCTTTTTTTTTCATTTTTTCATATTAATGTTCAAATATATACAGTGCCTACAAGTAGTATTCAACCCCCTGCAGATTTAGCAGGTTTGATAAGATGCAAATAAGTTAGAGCCTGCAAACTTCAAACAAGAGCAGGATTTATTAACAGATGCATAAATTTTACAAACCAACAAGATATGTTGCTCAGTTAAATTTTAATAAATTTTCAACATAAAAGTGTGGGTCAATTATTATTCAACCCCTAGGTTTAATATTTTGTGGAATAACCCTTGTTTGCAATTACAGCTAATAATCGTCTTTTATAAGACCTGATCAGGCCGGCACAGGTCTCTGGAGTTATCTTGGCCCACTCCTCCATGCAGATCTTCTCCAAGTTATCTAGGTTCTTTGGGTGTCTCATGTGGACTTTAATCTTGAGCTCCTTCCACAAGTTTTCAATTGGGTTAAGGTCAGGAGACTGACTAGGCCACTGCAACACCTTGATTTTTTCCCTCTTGAACCAGGCCTTGGTTTTCTTGGCTGTGTGCTTTGGGTCGTTGTCTTGTTGGAAGATGAAATGACGACCCATCTTAAGATCCTTGATGGAAGAGCGGAGGTTCTTGTCCAAAATCTCCAGGTAGGCCGTGCTATCCATCTTCCCATGGATGCGGACCAGATGGCCAGGCCCCTTGGCTGAGAAACAGCCCCACAGCATGATGCTGCCACCACCATGCTTGACTGTAGGGATGGTATTCTTGGGGTCATATGCAGTGCCATCCAGTCTCCAAACGTCACGTGTGTGGTTGGCACCAAAGATCTCGATCTTGGTCTCATCAGACCAGAGAACCTTGAACCAGTCTGTCTCAGAGTCCTCCAAGTGATCATGAGCAAACTGTAGATGAGCCGTGACATGACGCTTTGAAAGTAAAGGTACCTTACGGGCTTGTCTGGAACGGAGACCATTGCGGTGGAGTACGTTACTTATGGTATTGACTGAAACCAATGTCCCCACTGCCATGAGATCTTCCCGGAGCTCCTTCCTTGTTGTCCTTGGGTTAGCCTTGACTCTTCGGACAAGCCTGGCCTCGGCACGGGTGGAAACTTTCATAGGCTGTCCAGGCCGTGGAAGGCTAACAGTAGTTCCATAAGCCACAGGAGCAAAAATGCCTGGTTTCTTAAAAATTGAAAATAATTTATTATGTGTATTAAAATACACACAATAAAGTATTTTAAATTTTTAATATTGCAGGCATTTTTTCTCCTTTTTCTTCTGTGTTCAAAGGAAATGTATGTGGTAGAAGGAAAGAGTAACGTAAGAGAAAAAAGCAGAGGACGTGGTAGAAAAGGAAGAATGTATGGTGATAGATAGGCATGTTTTGTCTGTGGAAAAGTGTGGCATTTGGCTAAAAAGCAAACCAAAACACTCCAGCACTGGAAAGACCGGACTGATGAGACGGATAACGTAAAATTTCACATTTATTTTGGTACATTAAAAATTGCCAGATGGTCATACAGTTAAAAAACAAACATGGAGAGAGAGGGGGGAAAAAAAGGAGGAAAACAACCTGGTTGTTTTCCCTTTTTTTTCCCCCTCTCCCTCCATTTTTGTTTTTTTCACTGTTTGACCATCTGGCAATTTTTAATATACTAAAATAAATGTGAAATTTTACGTTATACATCTGATCAGTCCGGTCTTTCCTGCGACAGAGTTTTTTGGTTTACTTTGTGGATCTTCTGCCCTACCCAGGCATCCATGGATTGGAGACTGGACCTTCTAGACAGTAGATGAGCTGACACACTTTTTCTTTTTTTGAATTTGGCTAAAAACTGGCATCACTGAAAAGATACACAGAAAAGAAGAGAAAAATGACTAGGTAATCAAAAGGGAAAAAGGAAAGAGATACTACATTTGATAGACTTAGCTGTACTGTAAAATTATCCCTAACAGTAAATATACAGGCCCTAAGATAAAAAAGACAGACAAAATGGCAAATAGTCCTGTCCACCATCTGTCCATGTAACCTGCTGGGCAGAGACATGATGACAGAATTGGGTATAACGGCTATCCTTACAAATAGATGGAGTACAAGCCCTTCACCTAAAATATTAGGATATGTCAAAAAGTTCCTGATATAGTATTGATCTGGTTACATCAAGATCCTTGTGCATAGTCACTGACTTGGTGAAGGAAGATGATAGACTGGTCCAACAAGGGGAAAACCAAATGAATCCAGAGGATCTCCACTGTACCATGTACTATAAAACAACCAAAAGGGCCAGACAATGAAACTCCTCCTGTGGTGCTTGGTTAAAATAGAGATTGACAAAATCCAATGGATAACCATTGCGAAACCCTCAGTACACATCCAAGGGTGCCTTGGGTTCCAGTTACAGGAAGCTATGGATTTGCCCCCGAGTATGAATCAGAAGAAAGCCCTGTGGGTGGTACCCAACACTCTCTGGTCAAAAGGTACGGCTGATGTAGGATTAATAAAAAGAGTCCAACCAGTTGAAATCACCCCAAAATCCTCATTTAGGCTGCACCAAATAAGGGACCCCCTCAAACCAGAAGTTGAAGAGGGAACATCTATCAAACTTCCAGTTACTAAAGGGCACTTTACACACAGCGAAATTGCTAGCGATGTCGCTGGTGAAAGCACCGGCCCCTGTCGGTTGTGCGTCACGGGCAAATCGCTGCCCGTGGCGCACAACATCGCTAGGAACGGTCACACATACTTACCTGCCTAGCGACGGCACTGTGGCCGGCGAATCGCCTCCTTTCTAAGGGGGCGGTTTGTGCGGCGTCACCACGGCATCACTAAGCGGCTGCCCAATAGAAGCGGAGGGGCAGAGATGAGCGGCTGGAATATCCTGCCCACCTCCTTCCTTCCTCATTGCCGGAGGCCGCAGGTATGATGTTGTTCCGCGTTTCTGCAGAGTCACACATAGCGATGTGTGCTGCCGCAGGAACGACAAACAACCTGCGTCCTGCAACAGCAACGATATTTAGGATTAGAACGACGTGTCAACGATCAACGATTAGGTGAGTAAATTTTGATCGTTAACGGTCGTTCGTGCATTTCACACGCAATGAAGTCGCGTGAATTCCGTGACCCCCAACGACATCTTGTTAGCGATGTCGCTGCGTGTATAGCAGTTTTAAGACTTTAACATTTAATATTCATGATGCTATATCCATTGTCACTAGAGTCTTAGTGAGCTCAGTTTGTCTGTATAATTTGCTGGGTAGTGATGTACTCAGTGCCATGAAAGACCAAAGGATGGTGTCATAGAGACTAGAGATGAGCGAACCGGTCCCGGTTCGGCTCGAGGCCGGTTCGCCGAACGGGGCTCCCGTTCGAGTTCGGTTCGTCGAACGTTCGACGAACCGAACTCGAACGTATAGGCTATAATGGGAGGCAATCACAAACACATAAAAATGCATTATAAATGTACACAAACAGTTAATAAACATTGCCATAACACTTACCGGTCCTCGCGATCCCTTCTGCACTCTGTCTCCTGCCGCTATTCCATCCAATGATCGCTGAATCCTCCCGTGACCAGCACTGCCAGCAGAGAAGCAGGACCTATCGTGACGTCAAAATAGCCATGTGACCAGTCACGTGGCTATTATCTCATTGGCTACAGACTGGTCACATGACTATGACACGTCATGTAGGACCTGCGAGTGCATCTCTCCGGTACACGGTGCACATATGTGTATCGCCGTGTACCGGCGACATGCTCTAGCACACGGTCGACTCCCCGTTCCGTTAGGGACTGGCTGACACAGCCGGTCATTAACGGAGATCACCGTTGCCATAGCAACGCAGTTAGCGGTGACGTCACCGCTAACCGCGGCTCCGGGAGCACCGTTGCTATGGTAACGCGTCTGTCAGCGTTACCGCTAGCAGCCAGCAGTGATCACTCACGGAGTGAAGGCTGCACGCTGCTTCCCGATTGTAGTGAGCATTGTAGTTAGGATGGAGGTTCCCCAGCCCCAAGTGATGCCCCTCACTACAATCGTCACTACTACTACACTAGAAAGAAAGAAGACAGAAGAGCAGGATCGTGGAGGGCTGACAGGGGGTAATAAAGATGGAGTCTCTAATGTGTCTGTGTATTTATTTCTATTAAAGTATTTTTTCTCTGTGTGGTGTCTTTTTTTAACCCTTTATTGGAGATTCTTAATGGCCGGGTCAAACGTGCCTGACATTAAGAATCTCTGGCTTAATACTGGCTGGTAAAACAAAGCCAGTATTAACTCATGATTACCCAACAAGCCACCCGGCTCCAGGGCTGTTGGAAGAGTTGGATACAGCGCCAGATGATGGCGCTTCTATGAGAGCGCCATTTTCTGGGACGGCTGCGGACTGAAATCCGCAGCAGAGGCGCCCACAAACCTCGGGCTAACCTGTGCTGCGGATTCCAATCCCCAGCTGCCTAGTTGTACCCGGCTGGACACAAAAATAGGGCGAAGCCCACGTCATTTGTTTTTTAATTATTTCATGAAATAAGTGAAATAATTAAAAAAAACGGGCTTCCCTATATTTTTGGTTCCCAGCCGGGTACAAATAAGCAACTGGGGGTTGGAGGCAGCCCGTGGCTGCCAGCTGTACCTGGCTAGCATACAAAAATATGGCGAAGCCCACGTCATTTTTTTGGTGGGCAAAAAACTTCTGCATACAGTCCTGGATGGAGTATGCTGAGCCTTGTAGTTCTGCAGCTGCTGTCTGCTCTTCTCCATACAGACAGACAGCAGCTGCAGAACTACAAGGCTCAGCATACTCCATCCAGGACTGTATGCAGAAGTTTTTTGCCCCCTGAAAAAATTATGTGGCTTCGCCATATTTTTGTATGCTAGCCAGGTACAGCAGGCAGGTACGGCTGCCCCCAACCCCCAGTTGCCTATTTGTACCCGGCTGGGAACCAAAAATAAAGGGAAGCCCTTTTTTTTATTATTTCATGAATTTCATGAAATAATTAGAAAACAAATGACGTAGGCTTCGCCCCATGTTTGTGTCCAGCCAGGTACAACTAGGCAGCTGGGGATTGGAATCCGCAGCACAGGTTGGCCTGAGCTTTCTGGGCCCCACTGCTGCGAATTGCAGTCTGCAGCCACCTCAGAAAATGGCACTTTTCATAGAAGCGCCATCTTCTGGCGCTGTATCCAACTCTTCCAGCACCTGCCTGCTATACCTGGCTAGCATACAAAAATATGGCGAAGCTCACGTCCTTTTTTTGTAGCTTTTTGGCAAAAAAAAAAAAAAATGCTTCCCTGGATTTTCCATTGCCAGTGAAGGTAACACCAAGCAGTGGGGGTTAGCAGCCAGTAGCTGCTTGGATTACCCTTAGCTAGCAATACAAAAAATGCAGTGGGAGCTAACATATATTTTTTTTAATTATTTATTTAAATAACTAAAAATAAAATGGGCTTCCCTGTATTTTGATTGCTGGACATCACAGTGCTGTAAAAATAAATCTTTAAAAAAATGACGTAGCGCTCCGCGGTATTTTTGATTCTCAGCGCAGATAAAGCAGACAGCTATGGGTTGCCACCCCCATCTGCCTGCCGTTACCTTGGTTGGCAATCAAAATAAAGGGAAGCCCATTAATTTTTTCTATTTAAAAAATAGTTAAAAAAAAAAAATTACGTTGGGTCCCCCCATTTTTGATAGCCAGCTAGGGTAAAGCAGACGGCTGTAGCCTGAAAACCACAGCTGGCAGCTTTACCGTGGTTGGGGATCCAATGTGGAGGTCCCCTCAGGCTCTTTTTTATAATTATTTTATAAATATTAATAATTACACAATAAAAGTAGGGGACCCCCCAAATTGGATCACCAGCCAAGGTAAAGCGGACAGCTGTGGTCTGGTATTCTCAGGGTGGGAAGGTCCATAGTTATTGGGCCTTCACAGCCTAAAAATAGCAGGCCGCAGGCACCCCAGACGTGGCGCATCCACTAGATGCGCCAATCCTGGCGCTTCACCCCAGCTCATCCCGTGCCCTGGTGCAGTGGCAAACGGGGTAATAAATCGGGTTGATACTAGCTGTAAAGTCACCTGAGATCAAGCCCAGCAGTTTGTGATGTCATGGCGTCTATTAGATACCCAACATCATAAACTGTCAGTACTAACAAAAACAAAAAATCGACAAAAGAAATTTATTTGAAAAAACAGTCCCCAAAACATTTCCTCTTTCACCAATTTATTGTAAGAAAAAAAATAAAGGGGTCCCACGACGACTCTGGACCGTCTAGAATATGGGGGGGGAGACACTCAGGGAACGTATCCCCCATTTTCTAGGAGTGCGGACCCTTCATGTGAGGAGTGTGGGTGCAATGAATCTGCACTCACTCTCCCCGGGTCCACAGCAGCAGAGTCCATGTCGTAATGGTTGCTACCAAAGCTGCAATGCCCTGCTCATGAGGTAAGGGCATGCCTAATCAGGAGAACTACTGTAGAGGAAGCTCTGCTCACTGGTATATAGGTGCTCAGAGGTAATAATAGATAAAATTAGTGAGTAACCTCGGCACTCTATATCTCCCAGACTAAGTCAGTAAGTCACAACGGATAGTAATGCAAAATCACTCTTTATTGGTCCGTATTAAGAAAAATTTTTTTTCATAAGCATATATGTTTTTGTCCAAAACAAGTTACAAATGACGTTTCGGCCTGAGCCTTCGTCAGATTGGACTTATCTGCATGTAATCATGAAAAATGACAATAATCAGTATCACATAAGAGTGAGAGAACAATAACATAAACTCGAACAATGTAGAGGTACAATTGGGATGCAGCAAAAAAATTGCAACACAGCAAGAAATGAAACACATGATACAAATGTCATAATACAGTACAAGGACAATATAGTAATGACAAATATGGGGTCAGAGTAGGCTTAGACAGCTCTGGTACAAAAGAGATGTCAATCATAAAGTAACATGTGCAGTAGGTGTAGAGCTACACTATGCATGGCAGAGCTAATGGGTAGACCGACCATAGAAAAAGTAGAGAAAAAGTGGAGAAAAAGTGGAGAATAAGTGGAACATAAGAGGAGAAAAAGTGGAGAAAAAGTGGAGAAAAAAGTGGAGAAAAAGTGGAGAAAAAGTGGAGAAAAAGTGGAGAAAAAGTGGAGATTAAGAGGAGAAAAAGTGGAGAAAAAAGTGGAGAAAAAGTGGAGAAAAAGTGGAGCATAAGTGGAGAAAAAGTGGAGAAAAAGTGGAGAAAAAGTGGAGCATAAGAGGAGAAAAAGTGGAGAAAAAGTGGAGAAAAAGTGGAGCATAAGAGGAGAAAAAGTGGAGAAAAAGTGGAGCATAAGAGGAGAAAAAGTGGAGATTAAGAGGAGAAAAAGTGGAGAAAAAGTGGAGCATAAGAGGAGAAAAAGTGGAGAAAAAGTGGAGAAAAAGTGGAGAAAAAGTGGAGAAAAAGTGGAGCATAAGAGGAGAAAAAGTGGAGATTAAGAGGAGAAAAAGTGGAGAAAAAGTGGAGAAAAAGTGGAGAAAAAGTGGAGAAAAAGTGGAGCATAAGAGGAGAAAAAGTGGAGAAAAAAGTGGAGAAAAAGTGGAGAAAAAGTGGAGAAAAAGTGGAGATTAAGAGGAGAAAAAGTGGAGCATAAGAGGAGAAAAAGTGGAGAAAAAAGTGGAGAAAAAGTGGAGAAAGTGGAGAAAAAAATGGAGAAAAAGTGGAGAAAAAGTGGAGAAAAAGTGGAGAATAAGAGGAGAAAAAGTGGAGAAAAAGTGGAGAAAAAGTGGAGAATAAGAGGAGAAAAAGTGGAGAATAAGTGGAGAAAAAAATGGAGAAAAAGTGGAGAAAAAGTGGAGCATAAGAGGAGAAAAAGTGGAGAAAAAGTGGAGAAAAAGTGGAGAAAAAGTGGAGCATAAGAGGAGAAAAAGTGGAGAAAAAAGTGGAGAAAAAGTGGAGAAAAAGTGGAGCATAAGAGGAGAAAAAGTGGAGCATAAGAGGAGAAAAAGTGGAGAAAAAGTGGAGAAAAAGTGGAGAAAAAGTGGAGAAAAAGTGGAGCATAAGAGGAGAAAAAGTGGAGAAAAAGTGGAGAAAAAAGTGGAGAAAAAGTGGAGAAAAAGTGGAGAAAAAGTGGAGAAAAAGTGGAGATTAAGAGGAGAAAAAGTGGAGAAAAAGTGGAGCATAAGAGGAGAAAAAGTGGAGAAAAAAGTGGAGAAAACGTGGAGAAAACGTGGAGAAAAAGTGGAGCATAAGAGGAGAAAAAGTGGAGAAAAAGTGGAGAAAAAAGTGGAGAAAAAGTGGAGAAAAAGTGGAGAAAAAGTGGAGAAAAAGTGGAGAAAAAGTGGAGATTAAGAGGAGAAAAAGTGGAGAAAAAGTGGAGAAAAAGTGGAGCATAAGAGGAGAAAAAGTGGAGAAAAAAGTGGAGAAAACGTGGAGAAAACGTGGAGAAAAAGTGGAGAAAAAGTGGAGAAAAAGTGGAGCATAAGAGGAGAAAAAGTGGAGAAAAAAGTGGAGAAAAAGTGGAGAAAAAGTGGAGAAAAAGTGGCGATTAAGAGGAGAAAAAGTGGAGCATAAGAGGAGAAAAAGTGGAGAAAAAAGTGGAGAAAAAGTGGAGAAAGTGGAGAAAAAAATGGAGAAAAAGTGGAGAAAAAGTGGAGAAAAAGTGGAGAATAAGAGGAGAAAAAGTGGAGAAAAAGTGGAGAAAAAGTGGAGAATAAGAGGAGAAAAAGTGGAGAATAAGTGGAGAAAAAAATGGAGAAAAAGTGGAGAAAAAGTGGAGAGAAAGTGGAGAAAAAAATGGAGAAAAAGTGGAACACCCTTTGGTACCTTTCATGTGGCACTAAGGGGTGCTTAGCTTTGTATTTAGCCAAAAAAATGAAAAAAAAATGACATAGGGTTCCCCCTAGTTTTGTAGCCAGCTAGGGTAAAGCAGACGGCTGCAGCCTGCAGACCACAGCTGGCAACCTCACCTTGGCTGGTAATCCAAAACTGAGGGCACCCCACACTGTTATTTTAAATTAAATAAATAATTAAAAAAAAAAACACGTAGGGGTCCCCCAAAATTGGATCACCAGCCAAGGTAAAGCAGACAGCTGGGGCCTGATATTCTCAGACTAGGGAGGTCCATCGTTATTGGAATCTCCCCAGCCTAAAAATAGCAGGCCGCAGCCGCCCCAGAAGTGGCGTATCCATTAGATGCGCCAATCCTGGTGCTTCGCCCCAGCTCATCCCGCGCCCTGGTGCGGTGGCAAACGGGGTAATATTTGGGGTTAATACCAGATGTGTAATGTCACCTGGCATCAAGCCCTGGGGTTGGTGAGGTCAGGCGCCTATCAGATACCCGACATCACCAACCCAGTCAGTAATAAAAAAAAAATACACGACAAACACATTTTTATTTGAAAAAACACTCCCCAAAACATTCCCTCTTTAACCAATTTATGAGATTGAAAAACAAATCCAGGTCTGGTGTAATCCAAGGGGTTGCCATGACGATGCACACTGTCCCAGTCAATGAAGAGCAGGATGTTCCCCATTGGCTGGGAGAGCAGTGCAGTGACCTGAGCTAACATCAATGGGTCAGCCCAGGTCACTGCAGGGGGGTGACAAGTGCTGCTGTCAGTGAGGTACATTACCTGCGCTGATCTCCAGCACACTGACAGCCCCTGTCACTGAGGTCAATGACCGGCGCCTTCACATCAAGTATCGCGAGAGGTCCGTGACGTCACCGCCAGTGTCAGTCTCGGGTCGGAAGCGATAGGTGATGTGACAAGCGGCGGCCATGGAGGACAGTGACAGCGCTGAGGTCGGGATGGCGGGACTTCATCACCGCAGGTAAGCCAAGCGAGCGAGCGGGCGGGCGGGCGGGCGGGCGGGCGGGCGGGGGGGGGGGGGGGGGGGGTGTGTGGATGTGTGTGTGTGTGTGTGTTTGTGTATGTGTATGTATGTGTACATGCCGCGGGCAGGAGGGGGTGGAGCGAGCTGAGCGGGAAAGTGTGGGCTTCCTGCACGTAACTAAGATAAACATCGGGTTACTAACCAAAGCGCTTTGCTTGGATACCCGATGTTTATCTTGGTTACCAGCTTCTGGCAGGCTGCCAGCGATGGCTCCTGCTCACTGTAGCTGTAAAAAGCCCTGCTTTTTGCTGCTAGAACCGTTCTCGAACGTATCTAGAACTATCGAGCTTTTAGCAAAAAGCTCGAGTTCTAGTTCGATCTCGAACAGCCCAAAAATCACTCGAGCCGCGAACTGGAGAACCACGAACCACGAACCGCGCTCAACTCTAATAGAGACAAATTTAGAGTTTGGTAAAAGTGAAAGTAATTTCCAGCATATGAGAGAGACAGCGGGGGCTGATGTGCCTGTGGGGAAGGGTTAAGCTAAAAATTATAGAAAAAGATGCTTCAATCAAAAATGGCAATGTGATTCAGTAAAAAATAGCATGCATGTATGTGTGAAAGGAAAGCACATCCTCCCAAGTAATTTATTTATATATATACAGTACAGACTAAAAGTTTGGACACACCTTCTCATTCAATGAGTTTTCTTTATTTTCATGACTGAAAATTGTAGATTCACATTGAAGGCATCAAAACTATGA